>NW_024582817.1:401332-419479 GCF_018398535.1 Haplochromis burtoni
GAGAGAGCTCTAAAAATCATTTTAATAAGGTGGATGAAGGGCCAATTTTTTTTAAAAAGGAAAGCACAAAACCCTTGGGCAAAAAGGTGGAAAAAAAAGGTTCCCCCCCAATGGAAAGGGGCCTACGCCAAGAAAAGGGTTTGAGAAGATGCGCAAGGGAAAAAAAGCCTAAGAGAGACGAGAAAAAGAAAGATAAATTAATGGAAAATAGCGGATGGTGGGAAATAAAACGGGTTTCCCGCCCTCCTGAACTTGTGTAAGTTCCTGTGACTGGGAAAATCGGAGAATTGGTTGGGAAATTTGGTCCCCCCCGTTAACTGGGGCAAAGACGAACCGCGAAAAGAAAAATGCCCGTTGTCGTAAAGAGAACCAACCCCGCAAAACCCAAATGCGATTTCCCTGCCCCATTGAAAAAGGAACTGCACCGAGGAGACTTCAAAAAAGAGATCCGAAAAAAAATCTATTGCCTTTTGAGAGAAAAGGGGATTGGTTTTGCCGCTTCTGTTTTGTTTAATTACTCCCCCGCCTTCTTGGGGGGGCATTGGGGAAGGAAATTTGTCTTTTCCCCCAGGTGGAACCTTTTTAAAAATAAAAAAAAATGTGCCCTTTTCCAATGTAACAAACCACATTTTCCTCCGCGCCAGAGTGGGGGGTGGGGCCCTTTTTTTCCACAAGCCCGAGTACGTACTGTAAGAAGGAAATAAAAGCCCTAGGAAAAAGCCACCCACCAAGAGAGAGAGAGAAAGTAAATTTTTTGAAAATTTGATAAATTTTTCCCTTTATATCCCGGGCATCCCTTCCACCTTTTAGAAAATTTAAAATCAATTTTTTAATACATTTAAAAATTCCTTTTCACCTCATTTTTTTATCTCCGTTGGTTACTTCCCTCTTTCCCCCTCCCCAAAATATAATTCTTGGGTTAAAAACCCTACCAAAAGATACCAACCCTTTGGGAAGAAAAAACTTTTTGAAAAAAATAATGAAACAAACTAAACCCCCCCACGCCCCCAACAAAAAATACTCCCACCTCTCCCCAGCCCCCCACCTCCAGGTCCCCCTCATAACTGGGCCCCCCTCCAAACCCCCTATCAAGTCCCGCATATTATACAAAACGCCGGAGAGAAAAAATGAAAAAAAAATAATGAAAAAAAAAAATCAGCTCCCCTCCCTTTCGGCTGGAAGGCCCCGAATTTATTTACGCCCCCCCCCTATTTTGGTTAAACAAGTACTAAAGTCGCAAGCACACAAACCACACTATTAACCAAACAAATACCTAATATATATTAACAACTCAAGATGCAAGTGTCTTCCCCTTTTTCCCAAATATGAAGAAAAAGGGGGGGGAAAAATTTTCATTCGGGCCCCCCCCCCCCCCACAAATCTTTGAAAAAAAGACCCAAATTGGGGGGTTTAAAGAAGAAACTGTTCCAACTTAGTGGTGTCCCTCACAGCTTCTTTTTTTTTGGTTGAAAGTTGGCTCGCGCCGGGTGGTGGGTGGTGTAGTTGGGCTCCCTTTGTTTGGGGTGAGAGTGGAAATTTTGGAGATTTAGGGGGCTTGGAGGGGGGCGGGAATTGTGAAATTTTACCTAAGGAAAAATTGGAAAAAAAAACCACCTTTCCCACATACCTTTTTTTGGTTTTGAAATAAGCCCAACCCTTGAAAACCTTTTAAATAACAGTTTTTCCCCCTTTCACAACGTCCGCGACGCAAAGAGATCTTTTGGCGTGGAAACAATTATAATGACAGGGGGGTTGTTTGGGGTTGTTCTGTTTCCCTCCCTCTCCCTTCTAATGTGGTGGGGGGGTTGGCCCTCCGTGTGTTTTTTTGTTTTTTGGGTTCCCCGATTGGTGTCCCATTCAAATAAAACAATACAAGGGTCCCCTGCCCCCTTTCCCTTTCCTCCCCTTTCCCCCTTTTCGGGTGGGGTTGGGTGTTCCCAAACCAGACAATATAAAATGGGCAAAACCAATTAAAGCCAAGGGGGAAAAAAAGAAAACGTCCCAATTCCCCATTTCCTCATTGGGTTTTGGGCCGGGGTTTTTTCTGGGGAAAGGGCACCGGAACCGCCATTTTGTTTTCCAACCATTTGGCATTAAATGGGGCCCAATGAAAGTATGTGTTGGGTTTTTTGGGTTGGTGGTGGTTTTTGTCGTTTTTTGGAATCCTCTCTCTTTTATTGGGTTTTTATCCTTGTTTTGTTTTTGTTCCCAAGGTGCCCCCCCAATTACACACGGTTTATACGTGCCCCCTCTCCCCCCTGCTTTGGTCAATCCAAAAGGATTTAACTGGGGTTTTACACACCCTCTAACCCAAGCTGCTCCGTTTTAACTTTTTTTTTTTTCTTCTTGGAGTGCTATCAGCCGCAGTGGGGGGGACCTTTGAGGGGGGTTTTTTTGGGCACCTGGCTTTGGTGGGGTGTGGTTGGTTCCAAACCCGTAACTTTGTAAGTTTTGGTTTTGGTGGGGTTTTTGTTTTGGGGGTTTTTTTTTGGGGTGGTTTGTGGGGGTGCGCCCCCCGGTTTTTGGGGTGGGTGTGTTAAAAATAATTTGGGGGTTTTTTGGGCTTTTTTATCAAATATATGAAAATTTACTTCTTTCAAAGGCCAACCATAAGGAAGTTCTTGGGTGGGGGTGGGTGGTTTTTGTTTTTGTTTGTTTTGTTCTTGCGGTGGCGTTTCTCTCGTGGGGGGGGGTTTGCCACCACAAACATGGTTTTTCTAAAAAACCAAAGACCACCCACTCCTCCATCCCCGCCCCCCTCTCGCTCGGTGCTCTGTCGCCCCGTAGATGAGCGATTTACCTTCCACTCTTATATTTATATTTGCCCTCGGATTTCATTTTCAGGGCCCTGGTATTGTTTTCGACCAATTTTGATCTACCTACTCATTCCGTCAGGTCCGTCTCCTGCCTTCTCTGGAATCGTCTCCACTCCCGAGGTCCCCACTCCAACGCAGGAGCAACAATCTGTCCGCTTTCCCCCATTCTCCTGGTTTAAATGCTAGCTCTGGTGAAGGAAATAAAAATTTCCTGCCCCCCGGGCTGCTTGTTGTTTTCCACTAGGTTCCCTCTTCCTTCCTTCTGTTTCCCCCTTTCCCCCCTTTTATCCACCCCGGGCCCCTATCCGTCCCCCCCCTTTCCCCCTTTATATCCGTGTCCACTTCCCTCCCTCCTGGGTGTCAATTCCATATGGGTAATCCCACCCCTCCGTTCCACACCATAAGAGGTCCCTCTGATTCTTCTCTTCTTGTGTTTCCATGTTGTCCCAAGGTCGATTTTATTTCTATTCTAATTTTTGTCATTCGCCTCAATTTTCTATATTTGTGTATCATTTCTCACTCTTTTTCTCAGACCCCCCTTATGCCTACTGTCCTCTCCAGCCCTCCAACCCCAAGTGTTCTACGCTCGCTCCAGTTTATGATCATGGGTGTTTTCTCTCTGTAATTTTGGTGCATTTGTTTCTATAAACCCCAACCAGAGTCTTTCTATTTTCTTTTCTATTAAATCCCACACCATTTATAACCTTCAAAATTATTACCTGTGCCCACCCTCTTCTCATTTTTTTTAAACCCGATTGTGCTCTATTGTTGATTTCTACATCCCTGCTCTCTTTTTTTTGGTTCCCTCCCCCAAGGCCCCCCCCCTAATACCTCCTCCCCAAGTGGGTTCCCCACATAAATTATCTCAATTCGGCCACTTGGCCCACCTCCGCCCCCCTCTGGTCTTTTTTCTCTCCATGTTTCCCCCTTTTTCAAAAATCAAAAAGCCTCCAATATTCACCCACCCCAAAACCCATTTAGGCGCATTTTTGTTACAAGACCAATAGGGTATAAATATTTCTTTTACCCCATTGGGTTTATTTCCAGTTGAAACCCATCCAACACCCTTTTTGGTTTAGTATCCCTCCCTGGTAACCCATATTGTCCCTTTTTTTATATCCCCCTCTTAAATTATATAGTGCTATAATGGACCATTTTAATTTTCTTTATTCTCACGTCTCTCTTATACTACTTTTTTACCCCTCCCTTTTATACAACAACCATAACAACCACACACACTGCCTTTACACAAGCACCCCACCAACCCAATAAAATAATATTCTTATTATTAGGAGGGTTACTTACACTCAACTCCAACCAACTCAATAATTCACACTCAATTCAATTATCTTATCTACTCTCTTATTGCTCCTATTGTTATTATTATATTCATCTCGTTATATTTTATATTTATTTTATTTATTATTTATTTTTATTATTGGGTAGTGTTATTTTATTATCGTTATATATATTGATTCTTTTAGGTTAGGTCATCAGTCTCATTGTAAAATTTTGTCATACAACAGTGATCAGCAATCAATATAGAGACTAATACAGATTATATTTATTTAATCTCTATAGAGAGGAGCAAAAAAAAAAAATGTATCAATGGCTAAATGAAATTTAGATTTGAAGAAATCAATTGGAAGACTACATCATTTAAATTCTAAATATTGATAAACACATAAATCCATACAAATATCATTTTATGTTTTGTTGGATGTAATGAAGAACATTTTTGTTTCAGTCCTCCAAAGTTGTCTTCTTTTGCTCCCAAACCTTTGCGTTGAAACTCCTCAAAGTCTTGAAGATGACTCCCACATGCAGTCAAACAGCTGAGTTGAAACAAACCAGATATTTTTCTCTACAGCTTCATCTGCATCCAGAGAACTGGAATATTCTCTCTGGACAGCTTGTACAACATGAACAGTCATGTTGTCAGAGGTAAAGTCCACAGCCTGAATGAGAGTGACTCACAGAGGAGTATAAATACATTTTACACAAAGCAAAAAAAATAAATAAATAAATAGGACTGCTGCACTGTAGTCTGATGAAACCTCGCGTAGCTGCTTTTCTTTTTTTGCCTCAGGGCAAAAGCATGAAGCCAACCTGCTGTGTCTCCTTACGTGTAACATAGTCAAACTTGTTGTAAAGCCCAACAGAAACCAATTTCTCTTCACTGGGAACAAGATTGAAAATACTGGGACTTCCAAATGCTTCACAGCTGCTCTTAGGCGTTTCGACAACCTTAGTGTTGAAACCTGGCTTTGAGTTTCTCTCTCAGCTCTCCATTTCCAGCCTTACAAAGGCTGCTCTTTATTGGGGATAATATGAGAACAGATACTGTGGGAGTGAAATGCTGAGATTCTACAAACTTATCACTGCATGTCCCGATGATGCTGTGACTTGTTTGATCGCATATAATAAACAGTAAAAAGCCCATAATAATAGCAAAGATGAAAAACTAGACTAAGCAGCGATGTTTTGGATGGTTAGTGAAGTTAAGATTGTTAACTTAATTTATTGATGTTTTTGCCCCCCTGAGCATGGTTACTACATGGCTGCTCATTTAGAAGGTCATGGCTCAGACAAGACAAGAAAAGAAAAGTACATTGAGAGCATAAACTGTAAAAGATGGACCACCATGACATTAGCCATGGATGTTTAAATCACTTCAGTTCTGGTGTAATCGGCTGGTGGTCAGAGAAACAGGACAAAGAAGTTAGACAGAGATTAAGGAGCCTAACGTGGACATTAGAGGAACTGCGTCAATCAAACATGAATCGGTGAGGAAAAGACCTAAGAAGTGCCCGATGTGCTGTCAGATGCCATAAAAAAAAGCACCAAAAGCAACAAAATTTCAACCCAGAGAGCCTCTGAGCTGACACCATCCAGACATGAGTATTAGTAATTCACGTGTTGCTGCTTTCTCTGAAGTATTTGCTATAATAATGTGAATTTGATGTTCATATTAAAACTTTAGTTACTCTGAAAGGCATTAAACTATCGGTGAGCCTGAGGGCCACACGTGCTTTTAAAACCTTTTAGAGTCTGAAACATACGTTTACTGAACAAACTGACAAATGTGTTTAAAAAATTAAGCATATGTTAATTCCATAAATGGTTTTTAATTTGTATCGCATTTGCTAAATCAGGCATTTAAACAAATGTTTTAAGATGTGTTGTGCAACTTATTTTGGTTTTTCTGTTGATGAAAAGCTGTACATATCAAATAAGGGGTTAAAAACTCGCCTAAAGGTGCACTATGCTTGAATTGTTCTGTATATAAAAAAAACAGGCAGAATAACAACCGAATAGCTTTCTAGGATTCATCTCTTTTCAAGAAACAAGGCACACAGCACTGCAGCACATTGAAAGGATGAGAGGTTCAGCCAACGCAGCAGAGGCTTGGACCTGGAGACGTAATATTGAAGGGCTGTACATCATCACTACAGAGGAGGTGCAGATAATTCATTCATTTCACTGCATTCAGTCGCTGAAACTGCAGTTTAGGCTCAAATGCTCAGGTTGTGTCTGAAAGCCTTTGTACACCATCACATTAAACATACTGTATAACCAACGCAAGAGTATCACAGTATATCACATTCTGGTGGATTATTTGCCTGTCAGGAGTTTACAGAACCTTAAACAAATATTTTAATCTCACCATCAAAGAAGTAAAAACTGAGCCTGACATTCCTGTTTTTTTTAGATTAAACAATAAGTAAGGCGAAAGGCATAAATAAAGTGATTTGGGGCTATTAACTATTTAAGATTTCCTTTTGCCGACTCATCCTCGTTAATATTCCCACAGAGGAGAAGCGAAGTGCAGTTATTCTTCCAAACTTTGCAGCTATGCAGGACTAGGGAGAAACACCAATTAGCCCCCAATTACAAGTTATCTTCACTTCACCTGCTTTTATTTAGAGAGGGCTAGCACTGACCTTTCGATTAGTAGATGACCTGTACCACTACCGGCTAACTTACTGCTAGGTTACTTTGTCTAACTGCGAGGCGGGAGCCTCTGCAATCTACAGCGCTATCGATTGGAACTGCTGAATAAAATGCCTGGAGAGAACAAAACATACATAAATGTGTATTTGTGCAAGCACATACACAGATGTAAATCTAGGAGGCTCACTCACGTGATAATGATGACACTAGTTGTCTTTTTTTCTGCAGCAGCTGACTGATACTTCGACAGCATCAGTTCAGGCAGGCCACAAAGTTCATCTTAGAAGAAATTCCAGCCAATGAGCTGATGTCAGCGCCAGCCCATGACCACCGGCTCAGCAGGTACCTTTTTGCATTTCCACTCCCTCAAGCTGCTCTGCAAGCTGCTTTGAAACCCACCTCAACCACAGCTTCCCTTCAATGCAGTGTATCTGTTCTCACTGAACCCTCCTCTTGATGCTGCTGCTGCTCTCCCTGCCTCCTGCTTTCCTGTGTGCTCATGGCCTCCCAGCCACCGAATATAAATAAGTGCAATTGAAAATAATCTTTCTGTGATGTGTAAAAGTGCCTAAACACAAAGACACAAAATAATCTCTACCAGCTGCCAAATCTTTAGCGTTTAACGATACAAATCATAGCTTTCCCTTTTAACCCCAATTTGCTCCATTTGCCTCCAAAAATAAAATTATGTCATTAAGCGTGGTTGGTTAAGCAGAATTGCAGTGGCTTTAAATTACCCGTGAAGAGACCCTTAATTTAATTCATCATATTCGAATTTGCCCTGAACTTATCTCCTCC
Organism: Haplochromis burtoni; assembly: GCF_018398535.1. Classification (NCBI taxonomy): domain Eukaryota; kingdom Metazoa; phylum Chordata; class Actinopteri; order Cichliformes; family Cichlidae; genus Haplochromis; species Haplochromis burtoni. Next base: position 408,901 of record NW_024582817.1, read on the forward strand.
CTGGCTCTGATTTCAAAGCTTCAACACACCGAACTCACGCCTTGGAATAAATCCATACAGAATATGTGATGGTGTCATATGAAGCTGGATTTTGTTTTAGTCTTTGAACCTTTCAAACCTATCAAAGGAGAAATTTAAGGTGGAATCAGGGTTCAGGGGGTTAAAGGATAATCCTCTGAAGTCAGAGCCGACAGGTCGGCCGCCTGCAGGGAGAAGTTTTCACGGGGAGCCATTTTTACTTCGGCTTTTTTCAAGTTTTTGAAACAGCATCTACGGCGAGATAATCCACAATAAACACGGGCAAACTTTCTGTTTCCTCTCGATTTCTTTTAGCCGAGCTGAATGTTTCCATATCTGAGCTTCGTTACGTTTGTCTGTCAGTCACCTGACAGACACAGGAATAAGCTAAAACCTGAGGAAATAATCCCTGTGAAAACTTTGTTATCACAATGGTGCATTTTGCTCCTGGAGTTTGTGAGAGGAGCGATGAAAGGAGGGAAACAGGAGGAGGAGAGGACGGGGTGTCTGTTGCAATTCAGGTGGCCTAATAAGAAGAAGAGAGGACACAAAAAATCCAAAAGGAAGATGATAAAACGAAATTGTTACTACCAAAAAAAATGGGAGGAGGAGAGGGGACAAAGATGAGGGCTGGAGCAGAGTGTAAGGAAGGAAGGAAGAAAATGCAGAAAGCAAAAGGCATACAGGAGACAACAGAGGTAGAACCAAAGATGAGAAACAGCTGTAACAAAGCAGTTTGGATGCTGATTGAAAGAAAACAAGAGGGGGCAGACGATGAGAAGTAGACACTTGGAGTATTAGGGCTGGGAGAGGAGAAGGAAAAGACGGTAAGCAGAAGAAGTGGAAAAGAAAAGTGGAAACAGGAGGTGAGGAGAAAGGAAGGAAAGAAAATTGAAGAAAATAATCTGACACAAGCTATGGAGACATGATGACCGAGGGGAGTGGACGAAGGGAGGGAGGAGGTGACGAAAGGGAGACAGAGAGAGAGAAACCGGGAATAATAAACAGGGGGTGAGCGGGGCCGACTGGAAGAACGAGAGAGAGAGAATAATGGAGAAAGCCTGAGAGGGACGAGATAAAGAGAGTATCTATTAGAGAGGAGGATGAGTCTGTAACATGCACACACACACACACACACAAACTCCTGCTTTAAAATTCAATGAAGCACCAATATTAACACACACACGCACACACACACACAACACTAACGTGACACCCAGCAGGTTGCCAACAGTCACTGCTGCCAAAGTAACGCTTGTTGTAACAGTAATCCTGATTGACAAGCAGGCCTATACCGTTGCCCTGGACAACGACAACAGATAAACAAACACACACACACACAAACACATACTCATGCATTAATGCATGTGACAATGCGTCGCCTCCAGAAACGCACATGAGATGGAAATGACGTCTTTTCCTGCTGTAATGTTTGCCATTATATTGTCTGGTGACACCACCGAAGAAGAGAGCAGGTGTGTGAATGACACATCGAACACACGCACACACATAGAGGAGAGACAGAAACACACACCTCATTTAGATTCACAGATGTGAGTGAAGGGGAAACTGTTGAGTCAGGTGCTTTTCACAGTGAGTGTGTTTCATTTCTATATCCATCCCTCACACTCTCCATCACACACAAACACACACCCACACTCACCAAACTGGACACAGTGATCTCTTTAACCAATGTCTCAAATTGCAAATCCCCTCCTTCATATTGAAAGGACTGCTGTGTATATGTGTGTGTATTGTTGCTGCTATACTTTTACACAGGAAGCTGCCGAAGAGGCTGATTCATCATCTTCGGTGTAAAATATGCGACTGATGGGTGAGGCAGTGAGGCAGTGTGGCTGGGTGGAGGTGGGGGCGGGGCTTAGTTTGTCAGATTTCAGTTCTCCAAGTGTATTTAGGTAACAAGAAAGTAGGAGGCAAGGATGTACAAGAAAATAGGAGATTAAGATAAAAATGATAATTAAAAGGATGCCGATAAGGATATCATCATCTGGCTTCCTGCTTCTCTCAGTCGTACTCGGGCTGTGAGCCACTGGAGGTACATGAAAGCATTTTATAAAGTCATGGAGAAATTCAGCAAGAGTATAAAACCAAAGAACATCCTTCTCTCAGCAATAGATGATTTTGAGTTCTCGGTGAGTTCTCCAATGCAGGAATCTGATTGGTTGTGTTACGAGGCATGCGGTTGTGCAGTAACGACAGATCACAATCCGATTTCAGTAAGGAACCCTAAAGTCAGAGGAACGTTATTTCCACATGCTATCATATATCTGGTGGTCTGGATCTACTCTGGGAGCTCCCATGACCTTCCACTTGCAGGTGTGCTCCTAAATGCCTTCACTAAGTTGGCGTAAGCTCCAGCACTGAACAGAACCGCCACTGTATCAGTGCCACACAGGAAAACTGATTGTGAGGCACAGAAGGAGGAGCTGGTGTGAAGGTGAAAACATGTTCACAACACTGTGCAACTGTGCAACAGATGCCCAGGCTTTCTGAAGGTCTTAAAAGTTTTTCTTTGGACATGGACTTAACACAACACACTGCCCACACGTCGACAATCTACCAAAGAACAAAATTTAAATTGTAGCTTTATCTTTGTTATAACAAACCTGTCACAAAACACAGTTTGTTTCCATTTCTTTAGTTGAAAATATGAAAAATGTCAAAGAGGCTCTGCCATGGTTTGGGGCCACATTTAAGTCAGTGGTGCGTGAGATCTTTTTAAAACTGATGGAATTATGAGCACACAAAAGTACCATCAGATTTTGATCCACACCATCTGGAAAGTATGTCATTGGTAATGACTTCAAAACACAGTAAACACAGCATAAAGGAATACTAACAGTCATGGACTGGCCTCCCCAGAGCCAAACTCAAACAACAGAATGGAACATTATTCTGTTCACCTCAAGAAAACCAGCTCTGCAGCTGTGGATGGAGGAAGATAATGATGCTTGTTAGGTAAAGTGTGATCAGCTGTGTGATCAGCTGTGTGTAATTACCTGCCTCAAGAGTGTCACACAATCCTCAAAGGAGAGAAGGTGATGATCAGCTTTCAACTACTGCCATACATGTAACTGAGAATAAAAAGGAAATAAAGAACAAGGGAGTGTCCTGTGTCCAGGGCATTTTCAAGTTTGGGCAGGAGCTGAATAGACCATGTTAAACCTGACAAAAAAGGGGCATTATTACAGTTATTATTATTATTATTATTATTATTATTATTATTATTATTATTATTATTATTGTTGTTGTTGTTGAAGCAGACAAAGAAACAGACACAGCAAACAGAACAAAAGGCAGGGATATCCAAAGAAGAGCTTTGAATGTGCTTCAAGAAGCCCAGCAAACTATTTCTGAAGACTATTTAAAGAAAGCCACCTCAGAAAGTTCAGACTGTGCTGAATAATATCAGTGGTTGAACAAAATGTTGATTTTTCAAGCTCATTACAAATGTACAAACTGTTTTTGCCTGGTGTACTACATTTTTAAATATGGTTGGCAGAACAATTTGATATGACTGGATGTAGTATGACTTGTACAAGGTGTCTGTGTGTGTTTAATGATGAAGAACCTGTTACTTGGCAAATTTTCTGGGTTGATTTTGAGATGAAGGACTTCATTCTTGAATCTACATGAGATCAGAGAAAGTCAACGTGAAGTGAGTGGACCTTGAGTTAACCTTTCCTCAACTTTGATCTGTGTGATTGTAATTACTACCAGTGAGAGCGTCTGAAATGTTCTATAGCAACCAACCATTAGCTACAAATCGATGCATGATGCAGGAATGTGGACAAACCTCTCTCTCCCTGGCCACTTCTTCTTCCAGGGCAACAGTCTTATTGCGGTTTATGAAATAGTGAGGACATTTAATCTATTTAATGTGTTCCTGGAATTTCCACCTTCCACCATTTGCATGAACACAATTTTTCCATCAGACCATTTTTACGTCTACTGATTCATGTCCATGTAAACAAAGTGAATATTTTCCACTTTTAGAGGGCCAGAAGTCTGCATTTGGAAGCAGAGGAGTGGGTGGCATCATGAATGATTTCAACACTCACACCAGAGACCATGGTTTGACTGCCAGACTTGACACATTTTTTTTCATATTCTATTTTTTTGTACATGAGCTTTGTCATGAATATTTCACATTTTGCTATGAGACTGGGGTCTCCTAGGGAATACTGAGGTCTTCTCAAGCCATTCCAAGAGGCATAATCTCCAGTGTGTTGTGAGTCTGCAGCTGCTCCTATATAGACAAGTCTGATAAACCTTCCATACAAGGTGCCCAAAAGGCATTCTAATCTGATGTCCAAACTTACTCTTTTGATGGAGAGGAGTAGCAGTTCCACTCTGAACTCGTCCTGAATGGCTAAGCTGATCACTGTAAGGTTGAGCTCAAAACCTTTTTTAAGCAAGCTTATTTCTGCCACTTGTATCCAGAGTTTCTGACTATGAATAAAGTAGAATAACCAAGCAGTCAAAAGCCCAAATAATTGTTGTAGTTAAGTCTAGGACCCCAATTGTACTTGTAGGCAGGCTACAAACTTCAAGCAACTGTTCACCAAAAGGAATAATCACTCATGAAAGATAGAATAATGCATTTGAACACAGAAATAGTCCTTGTTCTCATCCTTATATACTGGGAACAAGGATCGTGGAAACAGGCAAACAGGATGACGTGACAGAAAGTTTCCAAGTCTTTATGTGGGAAAAAACAGACAGGAGACAGGAGACAGGTTATATACACACTGTGAGCCAATGAGACACAGGAGGGAGCAAAGCACAGGTGAAAAAGACAACAGCAGGTGAAGCCAGTAAGGTGGGTCAGATAATGAGAGAGGAAGGAAAAGAACAGGAAGCAAAAGTAGAAATGGGATCACAACCAGATAAAACAGGAATCCAAAACTCAACATAACAAAAACCTTGGCTGTGGCAGGCATCTCTGCCACCGAGTCAGGCTGTAAATTACACAGGTGTCTAACCAGATTTGACCTTTGATATATAAATGTCACTACTCCCTCATTTTATACTATTTCAGTAAAACTTAATCACAATGTGAATGTGAAATCCTGAGTTATTGCCAAAAACATCTTTTGCAAGCTCACAGGGACCTTGACCTTTTACTACGGAATGCTAATCAGTTCATTGTTGAATTTAAGTGAATGTTTATGCCAAATTATATATCAGCAAATATCCCTCAAGGCATTGCTGATATATTGCTTTCAAATAAGAATTAGATGCAGGATGGTCAGTGAGCTTGACCTTCGTTGCAGAGGCTTAAAAAGTAACTCGTGCAAAGATGCATTATGTCCAGATCAAGCTCCGTGCAAGCATGTGAAGGCAGAAGCAATTTTACAAAAGATAACATGAACGTTGACCCCATGTTAACGTTTGCTCACTTCTACTCAAAAAAAAATATATATACATATATATTTTTGTAAACTTCAGACAGGAATTTCTCATCCTTCCTTCCTAAGAATTTTATAAGTTTTATCTTGGGTGCCTTAAAAAAGAGTTGCTTATGATTTAAAGCTTCCGTCGAGACAGCACAACTCACCACAGATCACGTGTTTTGGCTTCATGGAATCCCCATGGATATTGTTTCTGATCGGGGTCCTCAATTCACTTCCAGCATGTGGAAGGAGTTCTGTTCTTCGATTTGAGCCCAGATTAGTCTCCCTTCTGAGTTTCATCTTCAGACTAATGAGCATACCAAGAGAATGAACCAACCCTCTGATGTGCAGTGTCATCCAACACATCCACCTGGAGCAGTCAACTGGCCTGGGCTGAATAAGCTTACAATTCACCCACTTTATCTGCAACTGGTCTCTCACCTTTTGAATCATCTTTGGGGTATCAGCCCCCTCTGTTCCTATATGTTGAAGGTAAGTGCTCAGTTTCTTCAGTGCAGAACCAGCCTTCGCTGGTGTCGTTGGCTTTCAGAATCAGAATACTTTAATAATCCTTAAGGAAATTATATGAGGAGGGATGCAGGCGGCAACCTAAGAACCTCACTATCATCCAGGCTGAAAGGTTTGGCTTTCTACAAAAAAATGTTCCTTTACATATGAATCTGGCAAATTCTCTCCAAACCTTGTTGTAACTAGGGGTGGGAATTTAACGCCTAAATTCCACTTAATTAATTTGAAATAAAAAAATAGCGCGTTTCAGAAAAAAATAATGCATTTAATCGCACTTTGCATTCCAAGCAAAGGGGAACTTTTGTCAATGCACGATTTCCTGGTATACCAATTACATCGATACAAACATCAGAGCTACAAAGATTCAGAAGGAATCGCGTTGCTAGGACAGATCAAATTTTTTCTTTCAAAAGACCTTGATAAAAGCAGTGTTTTGTGCAAACTGTGCAAAAAGGAGTTTGCATGCCATCAAAGCACTTCAACCTTGCGGTACCATCTAAATGCAGCAACATGTTGCAGCGAGCACAGAAACTGTGGGAGCTGTTAGCGCTCGTAGCACGAGTACCAACAAAAGGTGTTGGCAGCCCAAACTTATTGAAATGACAGGCTTCAGGACCAAAATCAGTAAGTCAACATCGCACAAAGTTACAGATTCTCTCGGAAAATGGATTGTTCTGGACTGTTGCAGGAACAGTGTAAAGACAAAGAGCCTCCTCCCCTCTTCATTGTCTTCAGACTCTGATTCAGATGAGGAAGCCCTGTGTAACAGGGCCCTGAGTTTGTACAGAGCGAAATCCACCATCAGCGAGACAGACCGCCCACTGGAGTGGTGGTCCAGTCGAGCAGGGACCCACCCACAGCCGTCTGTCCTGGCCCACAAGTATTTGATTAGTCCTGCCACTTCCTTCCCATGTGAGAGACTGTTCTCACTTGCAGGTCACATAGTAACAACAAAGAGAGCTGCCTTGAGCTCTGAAAATGTGAACATCTTTCCCTAAATAAACTGGGTTTTTCAGTACACATGACACTGCTTTCCCAAAAATCAGTTACATATATATTTTTGTTACATTGATATTCCAACCTGGAGTTGTCATCCGGGAAGACAGGATATATCCTGAAGAGTTTTCTAGTCATTCACAGGCCACATAACGAGAGATAATCATTCACACTTTCACACCTTACCTATATGTATTTAGACTTTCTAAGGAACCCAGAGTACGCAGAGAATCCGGAAACAATCTGTCATAAACAGGCACAGGGAGAACTCCACACTGTCTGCATTTAGGTTCTCTAGTTACACAAAACCTTTTAAAAAAGGGAGTAGATATTAACCTAACCCAATCCCAACCTGAACATCCAGATTCTCTAAACCATTAGTTGTTAGACTGAAAATAGAAGTGTCATTTTTGAAGGGTGTGGTTTGTGGCTCAGCTGCAGCGGGTGGAGCAGTTGGTTCAGGGTGTGGTGCCAGGAGAGGCTGACTCACACATCTGACCTAATTGGGTCTCCCCTGTTAATGATTTTTGCCGGGACCAGAGGCAAGAGTGATGAGTGCCACAGAAACAGAGGAGCAGGAAAGCTGCTCCTTTAAAAACTGAAAAATAAAAAAGATGCTGAAACACTAAAACGCTGTGGTCGTCAGGTCCTTCATTGTCAAAATCATTAAGACCGTATCCCAAAACTTTTTATGTCTTTAAAACATTCAAAAAACCAAATGCCTTAACATTAGTCTGAGACAGCATGCTTTAAACATACAGTCCAATTATATCACAGTGCTTATCTTGAATAGCAAATATCATATACTGTGCATTTAATGGTGTTGATTGTCCAGTAACCTTAATCAACTTAAGCCCTCAGTCACATAAAGACAAAAAGGCAGCATTATGCAACTGGAAAACACCAACTTTCACATGTCACATTTCTCCCCTTTGCATGCATCTACACAACAGCTAACTCTGACAGAAGCTTTCACAGCCCTGCACACAAGATTGTTGGATAACCTGCTTTGGAAAGTTAGTGCAAATCATTAATTTTATATTCAGTTGATGATTGCATTCATCAGACATAAACTCAAACATCAGCTGAATATAAAATTCAACCTCTGTGGGCTACTCTTTGAGAGACCAGAGGTTTACCAGTAACTGTGACATCAACAACCTTTATGAAACAGGAATATTTCTATCTAACTTTACTGCACTCAGTGTAATTGTTGTTGAGATATTTCCCTCTGAACCAAAGTGGACAGAAAATCTGTAAGATCACAGTGTTAGCATGGGTAGAAATTAACAGGTTAAGAGAGTCAAAGGTCTTTCTCAGGTCAAAATCAATACTGCGTGTTTGTGAAGACCTCGATTCCACAGCAGCTCCTCCTCCGCCTCCTGCTCTGTGTATTTTTTTTAATGTCTGTAAAGGCTCAGAGAACGAATGAATTTATTAACTTGCTTCAGCTGAGTGCCATGTTAGATAGGTTGGCCTCTGACACACACACTGCAGAGTGGGTGAGCACAGTATTGATCTGAAACATCTCATCTCAGCACCGGATTACTCTATCAGAATGAAGGAGGGAGCGATCAGACAGCAGAGCCAGGGAGAAGCTGCTGATGAAGAAGACATTCGAGATGAGGTAGATGTGTTAAACCAATCGACTTCTTTCAAACCTTTATTAAAATGTAGTCCCACACATAACCTTCGTTAACCATTTGTCTCTTCTGTTAATGCTCCAACATCTCTGTTCCTCAACCAGCTCTGCCTCGTTAGCAGCCTTACCACTCCTCGTTAACTGTAATTCCTTTCCTCGTTAAAGAAAGGCAGCTCTGAAAAAACAGTTTCAGTGTAATGAAAAAGTTCCTCACAGGATCTGAGAAGAAGAAGAAAAAAGCTCAGCTCTGGGGTTTTGGATTTCCTTTAGAAGTCTGGGTTTCAGGAAGAAACCAAGTATCTGGCACACTTTCAGTCCAGTGGGGACCCTCTTCAGGAAAATTATCCTCCTGATGAAGTGTGCTTTATATAGAAATAATATACCATAATTTTATCACACATACTGGATGGTGCTAGTTCATAATGTAGTATTAGTTAAATTTGAAAATGTCAGTGTTCGTTATGCATTAATCTATGGAACGTCAGCAGGACCCAGACCAAAGTTAAAGTGCAGCATAGTGAACTACATTTCTGAGTTCAGTGTTATTGTAATGTTTTCACTGTGTGCAAAGCTAAACATGTAGAACAATAATGTAACATCTGTGGCATGATCACAATTTTTTCAAATGATGTAACACAACATGCAGTCTCTTCTGTAAATCGAGCAGTGAGAGATTACATGACACTTTGACTGAAATTAAACAAACTGCAGATTTTTAAACACGTCACTTGAATCATCAGGACCATTATCTCTCAGCAGCAGCCAGTATTGCTGCATCTGGTACATGTACAATTTTGGTCTGAAGTTTCAATCCACTCATCGTGGACGAGGATGTCATGATGATTTTACCCTTTCACTGATTTCTTTGAAAAGTTTCTTTTCCAGGGTGGAATGATTGACTCCGCGTCATATAACGTGCGGAGGGGGTGAAAGAGGCGAAGCAGCACTACGGGAGGAAACTAGAGTCACAACTCCAACAGAGTGACTCTAGGAGCCTGTGGCCCAGATTCCTAATCTCCTTCAGGTAGGCCGTCTCGTTGTTATCAGAGATCAGGCCCACCACGACGGTGTCGTCAGCAAACTTGATGATGGTGGTGGAGCTGGTAGTGGCCACACAGTCATATGTGTACAGAAGAGTACAGCAGGGGGCTCAGAACACACCCCTGGGGGGCTCCAGTGCTGAGAGTGGTGGAGGCTGAGACATGTCCGCCCATCCTTACTGCCTGTGGTCTGCCAGTTAGGAAGTTGGAGATCCACTGACACATAGATGAGCTGAGTCCCAGATGCTCCAGCTTGGTGGTGAGTGTGGAGGGAATTATGGTGTTAAATGCAGAGCTGTAGTCTATGAAGAGCATTTTAACATAATTCCCCCTTCTAGTGTCCAAGTGAGTGAGTGATGTGTGGAGGAGATGAGAGATGGCATCGTCTGTGGAACGATTTGGACGGTAAGCGAACTGTAGTGGGTCCAGTGTGTCTGGTAGTGAAGAAATGATGAAGTCTCTGACCAGGCGTTCAAAGCACTTCATCACTACTGAGGTGAGGGCTACAGGGCGATAGTCATTGAGAGAAGCAGGGTGGGGTTTCTTCGGGACAGGAACAATGATGGACTCTTTGAAGCATGTGGGGATCACCGACTGAGATAAAGAGATGTTGAATATCTCAGTGAACACAGGAGCTAGCTGGTATGCGCAGTCTCTGAGGATACGACCTGGGATGCCGTCTGGTCCTGCTGCTTTCCTGGTGTTCACTCTCTTGAAGGCTCTCCTTACTTCATGCTCGGAGATGACGAGCACGTTTCCGGTGCTGGCAGTATCTTCCTGTCTGCAGCCGTTAGCGCCGCTAGCACTAGCATTGTTGGAGTCCTTAGCTGCAGCCTCGAAGCGAGCATAGAAAGTGTTCAGCTCGTCTGCCAGAGTCACGGCCGCGTTCGTCATACCGGTTGTTGGTGCTTTATAGTCCGTTATTGTCCTTAGTCCCT
>NW_024582817.1:420441-426939 GCF_018398535.1 Haplochromis burtoni
TTCTTTAGGTCACGAGCAGTTGTCTAAGCATTTCACTGCATATCGTACTGTGTATGACTGTGTACGTGACAAATAAAAATTTGAATTTGAATTTTGAATTACTTTGAAAAACAAGAACTGGGTGAAAAAATTTGAATTAATTTTTGATTATGTCTAATCCACACAGGGTCAAACGTATGCATAAACACTTACATCTTTTTTTTAACTTGACAAGGCCGAAGCCTTTTAACTTCTCATTATTGATCAATATTGACTACAGCTGGTAGTATCTCTTTGTAGCATTAAGAAGGATTTGTCTGACAGTGCTCATCGGTTTGATCAATACTCAGAACAATGGGGAAGTCCAAGAAATTCTGTGGAGATCTGACAAGGAGAATTTTAGATTGTCACATGTTGGGAAGGCCTCCTGGGGCCATTTCTAAACAAATTCATACACACAAATGTAGAATTATTTGAATTGCATAAGTACAAGTTATTTAGATTACCAACGTCTGGAAGAAGGACCAAACTGTTAACCTTAGATGAGAGAATTTGGATTTTCAGGAAAAACCCAGAAACCACCAAAGTTCAGAACTGCCATAAACTAATTGACGATATATGAGACATTGACCTTGACCTTTTGTGTAATACAGAAAATCCAAAATAAATCCAAACTTGTGCACCCAGTTCTCTTTTTTCAAAGTAATTAAAGATGTATGCTTTACAGTTCTTCTACCCAGGCAATAGAACAATTCAAAGAATTAATAAAAAGCCCCAAATTACCCTGACATTCATGTCCATGATGAGTGGATAGGAACTGTCGGACTGCTGCTAAAGGACATTGTGTGCCCATGCGTGAGAAAAAGGCAACATGTGTCACAAAACAGCATTAAACACCACAGAATGAGAAGTTATGGTGCTGAGAGAGCGTACTGTAGCATATGCTTAAGTATTCAGAGCAGTCTGAAGGCTGAGGCATTTGAACAAAAGTGATTACTTTTACATGTTGAACTAATTGTTTCAAAGTTTAACCACATTTAATATGAACATTCAACAATGTGACACAGCATATGGCAAAATAAGGAAAAACACATGACTGTGGAAAGCCTTTAAAAATACTTAACACTATAGATGAATATGGTAATGATGATGCAACCACTTGAAAGCACCAAAAAAGGTAACAAAGCACTTAACTACACAAAATGTTAACTTCGGAGCTTGTGTAAAGTAAAGCTAAAAAAAGATTCTAGCAATGTGTTTAAAGTTGATGTTAAATTATAAATTGTGTCAGGGCAGCCATGAAAGATGGCCCGGGAAAGAAAACTAGTGCAGTGAATGTGGCACCACTCTGGTCCAGTTTCCTATACATTAGCTGAGTATTGATGTGTCAGCTTTTATCCTGATGCGACGTCATGCGTCATGTGAGCAGCAGGTGGCGGGTCATCTCTGCAGACGGGTGGAATCGGGCCGAATTAAAAAATGCCTTCACTGGGAGACGACAGTAACTGCAACATCAAAACTCATCTTTACATCATTTGCATAAAGATCAGTACTAAGCTAGAACAGTGATACTGTGTGTGTGTGTGTGTGTGTGTGTATGTGTGTGTGTGTGAGTGTGTGTGTGTGTCGTGCGTGTGTGTGCGTGTGTGTGCGTGTGTGTGTGTGTGTGTGTGTGTGCACGCTAATTAATTCACCCACTCCCAGCATTTTAAGCGTTTAAGCCAAGCCTGGGGTTTATAGTAACTCTGGATATTAAGCAAATCTCATAGTGAAGTGTGTGTGTGTTTCTGTTTGTGTGTGTTTCTGTTTGTGTGTGTTTCTGTTTGTGTGTGTGTGTGTTAGCATTAGCTGCATTGCTGTATCAAGCTAATCCTTAAGATAACAGTGAGCTTTGTGCACGCACACATGAACACACACTTCTGAGCAGACTATCACTTGGACCGTCCCTGAACACCGGTATTGTGTTTATCTGACGTTCTGAAGCTCTGCTCAGAACACAGTTACTGTTTTTAAATAATAACCAGCTGTGGTTTCTTTACCATGTGTCTTACTGCTTTGCTGGTTAGTCATCAGATTAACATATTTAATGAGCTCACGCTGGCACCTTTATAGGATGGCATTCATATGCACTCTCATAGTACCATGAGTCTCAGTCCCACAAATAATCTACGTCTTGCTTTATATTTATTGCATTACCTTTAGTATTGTCATGCTCTCACACAGACTTTCTCTTTTGTGTGACGTTTAAGGAATCAGGTTAGTGCACAAAGTCGACTGTAACCGGGTTTCTGGCAGCTGGAGCATTAAGCTTTAACTAACAGGTTGCTGTGCTGTGATCGAGCTCTGCTAGTATGCCAGCTGCCGTATTGATTCAGAATTGATCCAAACAGCAGCTGCCAGCGAATAGTGGACCACGGGTAGTGGAAACACTGAGACCAAGTCTGACTGGTGGTGGATTTTGGCTCAGCGTGTGCTAAAAATACTAAAAAGTTCCCTCAGAGACTCCTCTGGTCACTTCAGATGTCAAAAAGTTGGCATGTTAATCAATTCATTGTGAACTTGATGAAAAACCAATTAAAACTGCAGTTTTATACCACTGTTCTATCGAAACACGGCAGAGGAAGTCAATGAAGAAAACAAAGCTTCAACTGATGTGAGTGTGTTTGAAATTCTACTGATATTTTGTTATTTTGCAATTTTTTATGCCTAAAAGCTCTTAAATTAGGAAATGAGCAACATTTTCTAATGTATGAAAGCAATAAATTATAAAATTATGTGTGTGTTTATGGATTTGTCTCATTTATATAACCATCACTTGAAGTGACATTAGCCAGCTTTTAGTTTTTAATGTTACAATAAATGTCCATATGGTTAATGGACTGTAACACTTATCCAACTTATTCCCATGGAGGTCAAGGACAGAGCAGGAAATCAAAATATCAGTGAAGAGTCAGAAACCTGAGCCACTGGTCCTCCTTCCATAGAAGTGAAGACGAATTTAGATTTCTGGATGTGAAAATCAATGTTATACATCTCTTTGCACAGATTCATGAATCCATGAATCCATAACTGTCATGAACATTTGAATTCTACGTCAGAGGGATGAGTTTAAAATACCTTCGTGTTTGTGTGATCAAAGCACCGAACAGCAGCTGCTGTCCTGCTCTGCTCATCGATCTGTCAGAATCATTACTCTTAGACTCAGCTCGTGTTGTGTCACAATAGCGGATAGTTTCCTGTCTGCAAAACAGACGGCCATTCACAGTTGCCTGGATGGATCAAATAACAGCACCTCAATGAGTGCAGTAATGCATGTCATTACAACTCATTTCACAAATTTGGACTGACTTTCAATGAGCAATCGGGCATCTTCAAACAGTTTTGGAATCCAGCGTCTCATTTGTGAAGATACTCTGGTTTAACTCATCGGGCTTATTTAGGCAACACTCACAGTCCAATGAGGCCCTCCATGTAAAATAATCAGTTTCTTCAGACAGGCAGCTTTCTGCTCACCACCAAACATTTTAACCTGCTGCCTTTTTGTAAATCTGACCAAACAGCAAGAAAAATAAAAGTACTAGTGGATGAACAAATCCAGATGTAGGATTTGCTTGATTTAGGTCACCAACATGTCCTCCACCTCTGATTCTGTTGCTCTTTACACTCAGTACTCATTTATATTCATCTCAAGTCAACAATAATCGAGCTGTTCCACTAATAAAGCTTAAAAGCTTTAAAGAAGACATACATGTAGCCTTGGTAAACTAAATGTTGAGATTTCATCTTTTATTTTTTTGTTTACAAAACACTTTAAAATTATTTTCATTGATCATGTTCCTCTAAATAATGATGGAGTTATTTTAAGCTTTCTTAAGTCAGTATAATTTTGGCCCAGAGCACATGTGTCCTCTTTGGCTGCTTCATAACGAGTGTTTCTGTTATTTTGTCAGCTCATGTCTCGGATGATAGACTGGATCCAGCTCTCTAAATATTGCACAAGGTTGTAATAACATAATATTACATTTGCTGCATCATTTCCTTTATGTCCCAAACAAGCAAATATAATAAAAAAAAAATCACCATGATTACTAATGATAGTTTTATACGGATGCTCAGCAGCATTTTGCTCATTAGTGGAAACACTTTTATCCAAACAGAAATCACAAGCCTCTGTGACAAGTGGAGAAATCACCAGGTGTAAATACCTGGTTATTGTTGGTTAATACAACACAGCAACTTGAAATGGAATTAAATTTTCTATATCTGCATGTGCATCATTAGGCAAAGCTATAAGCTAACTGTCTCAAATATTGTAGAGCTTGAATACATAAATGCAGGTTCTGGTACAAAAACATCAAGTTAATTAGCTGAAATCACTGATATTATCTGCATAAAAGCTTAAATGGTGAATACGACTCCTGACATTTTCCATGACCAGCTACAGTGCAGGTTAGCAAACTTCAAAGGAGCTGTTATTGAGTAATTTTTGATCCCAGAAAAATCTGTATGATGTTGAAACACATGTTTGAGCTTTATAATAAAGGTGCTGCAGCCTGTAGCATATTAAAATTACAGGTAAGTGTAAATCGTTAAAATCTTTTAGAAAATGGGACTAATGGGTCATGTTTTTATAGCAAAAATATCATGATTTTGTTGTATTCATAATTAAAGCAACAAAAGAATGATTTATTAAAAATGGTTTTTCATTGACAAGAAAACAGACCAAGCGTGGATTAGGGCTGGACAATATATAAAAATTTTCCAACCGACAATCATCAGTCTAATAATCGACGATGGGCGATACATTCGCGCATGCGCAGACTTTTTGATAGGCAGATCAATGTAATCATGCACGGACTGATTACACAGAATTTCAAACATGGACGACCTAATGTCCCAAAAAATTAGGGCTGTCAGCATTATACAGAGACATTTCAGGGATTTAGACTCGGTCTGCACTCCAGATGGGTTAATTGTTAATCACGTCATGTTAGTCATGATGACAGCGCATTAATGCTCACAGCACTAAAAAATATATATAAAGCTGCCAATTTCGGATGAAAGAGATAAACCTAAGGATGTAACCAAAGCGGTCTGTCGCTTGTGCAGATGTATAGTGCGAGCAAGTACTCAAACACGACTAACTTGCATGAGCATGTACATGTCCACCATCCAGCTGAGTATGCTAGGCTATCAGCAGCTTCTGCAGCTCCATCAAGCATTTGGGCGCACTCTGAAGAGGGTGCATTTGCTCGCAGATGAAAAAGTGTGTTGTTAAAGCAGCACTATTATTTGGAGTTTTGACTGCTTCTATTATCTCCATCGTTATTAGCAATCTTACTCATGGGAAAATAAGTAAATAAATCGCCCTTGTAAAAACAATCAGGCTCAGCCTATCGTCAGTAGTCGATATATTCATCCAATCGCCCAACCCTAGCGTGGATTCAAAAGGTCTGTGTGTATGCTTAGATTTGAATCTGTAGCCATGCAGACCAGTGTCCTGCCTTTAATGGGTCACCCCTGACTTCTGTCAGTGGAGCAGAGCTGACGCTCCTCCTTCAGACATTGGCTGAAAAGAAAACTCTAACCTGAGACCACACAAGTTCATCGCTGGTGTATTTTCAAAGTTAACATCGATGGGCTCATCTGACCCGCTGCTCCCACCGTCGCTCATCTTAAATGGTCAGATTGAAGACCTTGCCTAAATGCTTGTTACACTGAGTCTTAATAAGTGATTTCAGCGCATGAAAATCCATGTGTTGAACTCTGAGCCATTCAGACTCTCTAAGCAGCTTAATTTTAGCCAATGCAGTTCATTATAATAGACCCACATGTCTGAGACAGGTCTTCAGAATCAGGTCAGAGTGCCCCAAAGTCATCACAGTTAGCTTCTTTGTCAGATATTCCTCCTTGAACATGGCAATCATTCTAGATTTGCTTTATGTCCTCTTCATAAAATAATGTTGATCACTGTGTATTATGTTACCATTAGCAAGTCTAAATATATAACACAGAATAGAGAATTCATCATTTCCTATAATGACTCTCTTTATCACACAGTTTTATCGTATTCAGGCTGCACTGGTCTATGTGGCAGCTCTCTTGCTCATGGAGCCAATCAGAATTGAGTAGTATAAATGTGAGGAATGAGTTAATTATGTCTCATCACTGGCTAAAGCTCTTCTCAGGCAGAGTCCTTATGTGGTAATGTCTTTACTCTGTCCAATCACAGCTGAGCTCAATGTTTTTCCAAACAATTAACCACAAGTTTGTGTTTTTCACAATACGTTGAAAAGACGTTGATAAAACACTGTGTCAGTACACACACACACACACACACATATTTGTGCATGAAATAATAAATGTATCAGCACACAGTCTGTTTCCCATCTGCACCATGGGGAAGAAATCTGATGTGGAAACTGCAGCAGAGGCTTATGGGAAATTCATAAGGAGTTTTATATGTACGCCCGTGTGAGTGTGTGTGTGTGTGTGTGTGTGTGTGTGTGTGTGTGTGTG
>NW_024582817.1:426959-459853 GCF_018398535.1 Haplochromis burtoni
TGTGTGTGTGTGTGTGTGTGTGTGTGTGTGTGTGTGTGTGTGTGTGTGTGTGTGTGTGTGTGTGTGTGTGTGTGTGTTTGAGACAAGTGGAACACACACAAAGACATGCACACACAGGCGTATGGCATGTGGAGTGTGAGTTAATCAATGTCGTGAATGTGAAGCTTTGACCTTTTCAAGCTGAACCACCTGCTGGCATAGGAAAAGTGTGTGTTTCCGTGTGTGTGTACCGTCTCTCTCTCTGCATTGTGTATGAGCTCCTGAAGAAGCCCAGCAGCTCGTCCTCGATGGCAGCATCAAAGCTCACGTTTAGCCGGTAAACCCTCATCGGCTTCATCTCGCGGTGCAGCGCCACCACGTACATCTGATTGGCTGGGAAGGGGAAGTGTCGGTGGATACGCATGACTCCGCCCCCGGGCCTGTTGGAAGGACGACCTCCAACACCGCCCTCAGCAGTAACTGTCACCCGGTCCACCTGATGGATGGAAGAGAAAATAGGATAAAGACATCCACACACCAACTGTGTCTCCACAATAAGACTCATCTACAAGTGCAGACCAGAAGAGTGAAATATGTTTGGATATGCTATAATCAGATTTCCTGTTTTATTATCATTAAATAAATAAAATCTTGGTAGCGATAATAGCAAATCACCCAGAAACGCAGTAATCCATCAACAAATTGAGTTAAGGAGAAGCCTTCCAGCAAGGAAACATGAATGCGAACAGCACAGGATTTAAACATTTAAAAGCTTCAGGATATTTAAAATTCATTTTGATGAGTGACACTCGATGTTAACAGCAAATCTGCAAAGAAACTCTGCAGGGGTTGTTTAATAGGATGCCCGTGTACACGCGTACTCGTGCATCCTAAACTCCTCAAACTCAGACACACGCTCACTCACATCCAGAGCACCTCTGAAAGCTGCTGACTTCCTGTTGCTGCTCATGTTTATGTCATTTCCCGCCTGAAACATGACAGCAGTGGTTGATTTCTGAGGTGGGTTAAAGCAAACAGCAGCTGATCCTACAGGTAAGTGCGTGGGAAATGTCTGACCTAGGGCTGTGTGATATGAACAAAATCTCATATCCCGATATAAGAATTCTATCGTCCCGATAACGATATAAATCACAAAAATGTAACATTTTCTGTAAATTCTGTGAATCTCAGGCAGCTCAACTTGTGGGAAGTGTTTCCAGCTGCGCGTCATGTAGCTGGAGTCGAGTGTTTTAACTGATGCATGAAACTATACATTTTTAGGCATAAGTTGTAACGGCTGCCGTTTGCTTTGTAAGTATTTATTACACGGCGTGCTGCGGGGAAAAGCCTGTTCTAACGTTTGAGTTTAAGGTTTATTTTTTAACACCTGGCGGCTCTTTTTTACTTCTCATCCATAAATAATCTGCTCTTTCACGTGATTTCATTTATTTTGAAAAGTCTCAACAGGATCTTGAGCTTTATTGTGAAAGGTTTATGTGGAACATAAACAAGCGATGCTGTTACTGTCGTTGTTGCTAACCACAACGCATAAAAACAGGCGCTTGTCCGTCCGTATGGTGGGTATATTAAATATAAGAGAAAGAGAGAACTTTAAGAAATTAATATAGCCACTACAGTGACCATCAAAACGGTGAAAAAATATTACCGTAAACAGTTTTGCAGCACCACGAAACAAATGACAGCGTAAAATGAAACGATAGACTTTTTTATATCGTCATCCGATATATATGGTTATATCGAACAGCCCTAGTCTGACCTTTTCAGAAAGAAAGTGAGAAGCAGCTCTTCCAAAAGGTGGTGACTTTAAAATCAAGACTTTACCTGAAAGCAGTCTGCAAATAAGTTATTCAGTGTTCAAAAGAGAGGAGGAAAAAGAAGACGAGTCGACTACCAAAGGTAGAACATAGTTCAAACCTGAGCTCAGTCTAGTGGGTGAGGTTAAACACGGGCTATTTAGATATTATGTACGTAACTAACTGAATTTCCTGGAGGAACCTAAATGAGGGATTAATAAAGTTCTATCTATTTATCTATTTAAGAGCGAAATATAATGGTCAATCACATTCCTCGATAATCAAATTGCATTTTAAATTTTTCTAAAGGATGAGTCACCGTGTATAATGTACACACATATTAGTTGATGATACAGTCACACTTCACCAGTGTTGGGAAGGTTACTTTTAAAATGTATTCCACTACAGATTACAGAATACATGCCCCAAAATGTATTTTGTAACGTACTCCGTTACGTTACTCAATGAGAGTAACATGTTCTGAACACTTAATATATTATCATGCTTTTTACAACCACATGAAGGTACTATTGCTGTGTGATTTATTACTCGTACTCAGTGTTGGTCAAGTTACTTGAAAAAAGTAATCTGTAACTAATTACTGATTACTTCCCCAAAAAAGTAATCCCGTTACTTTAATGATTACTTATTTTCAAAGTAATTAATTACTTAGTTACTTTTTAAAAACACGATTTACAACCTGAAGAGGTAATAAAGCGATAGATCTTTCAGCCCAATTCTACTTTTTCTACATAATCCATCATACAAAATGTAATCAAATGGAAAGGTCCCTTTTTTTTAACTTGTTTTATCAGTTTTAATCTTTTAACTTTATGCATCAAGCAAAAATGTAATTATATGCAACATTCTCTGAGTTGAATAAATTAGCTTAACATTTAAACCTATTTTCTGCACATTCCAGCACATAAAATAACATATTTTTTGTGTTTACACTCACTCTTTCAAATAGATGCAAGTAAAACACAGCAGAACATAAATAAAGTCAAAGACTCAGCGGTCCTGTTGCTCTATTTTCACCTATTAAGCAGCACTGCGGTAGGCAGTGCTGCTTAATAGGGTAAACCTGCACCAGGTTTGCTCGGAAGTTTAGGGTTTTTTTTCGCTGTAAAAATAAGTTTTCTTCCCACGCACAACGGACGCTAATGTTTTTGTCACTTTTTATGGAATCAAACTCAAAGTAAGGTCAGTACTTCCACGCTTTAAACGCTGCACGCTCATACTCTCTCCCACAATTGATATGTGATCCATTGTTGATCTGCACACAGCTGTTGTCACTAACGGCGCACTCGCTTACGTCACTGTCGTGAGACATTCTCGCAAAAAGCACGGACTACACTGCCCATGAGGCTACATTGTTTAGGGCTATGCCTTTAACACTCTGCCTATTGACTTTATATTAAATAATTATTTAAATAATAATTAAAAAAAATATTTCCTCATGTCATTATGTGGCCGGCTGCAAGTAGAGGTGACATGGGCCGTGAGATTGAGACACAGGCATTAGAGCCTCTCAATGCATGTTTGGTTTGGGTTTCCACCGGCATGAAATTACCCAAAGTCAAGAGGGCATAGCCTAACATATGAAACAGGAAAAGACCGCTGTGTAATCCATTTATTTCAACAAAGTAACTGTATTCTGAATACCACCTTTTTAAGCGGTAACTGTAAGGGAATACAGTTACTCATATTTTGTATGCCGGTACATGTATTCCGTTACTCGCCAGTCACCAACACTGCACTTCACAGTGTGCAAGAACCACAACACCACCAAGATTCCTGCAAACATGTGTAGTGAACTTGACAATGGGCACCAGGTAAGTGACCAATTGAAGTCACTGCCATCTTTAAAGTGACTTCAGTCAGTCTGCCACCAGTGGGATCAAGTTAGCAGTTACATGTGATTCATTTGTAATAAACAAATCTGTTCTTACAAATCTGCACACACAGAAATTCTCATTAACAACTTGCAAAAGACACAGGTGCTTGGCAACAATAACAGGAATGCAACCAGCTAGTGACCATTTGACTTGATCCCCTTGTTGCAAAGAGATCTGCTGGGTTGTGCTCATCAGCACAGACTCAGTTTGATTGCAGCATGTTGGCAATCTGTCTGCATTTCTAAGTAAGACAACAATTATTTGCAAAACTTCAGTAATCTCTATGAGAGTGACTGCAATCAATGCAGTTAGAGCTGAACTGTTTGGAGACAGGTTGACTCCCACTAGGCGACCTGGCCAACTTCTTTTCCTCTCATTTCTAAGGTAAACGAGAGGAAATTCATAGTTGACCTCAATAAACATTTTTGCTGGGTTTGTGTTCTCTTTTGACATTTTAACATTTTATGATTCGTGCACGATGTTCTTATTGCACACTGGGAGATCTGATTAAGAGTAAAACACGCCTCCTCACTCATAAACTAAGATGCTGACAGGCAAACTAAGGGCATCAGAACCTGGAGGTAACATCACAGTAGTTTTGTCCATGTTTATTAGCACAGTCCCAATTTACCCTTTATTATCCACTTTGCTGACATTAATACCAAAGTTATAGAAGAGAAGCCAAAAATCAACTTGATAGATATTCTGTAGTCTGCAAATAAATAAATAATGGCACAGTGAATTATTCCATTTAATTTATCCCCATTAGAGTAATTAAGTGTTGAGCGATGATCAAAATATTGCATAGATCCAGTAAGTCTCACAGCAGGTGTTCAAACCGAGCTGTCCTGAGAGAAAGCGCCCTCTGCTGTTCAGGTAGATCAGCGCAGTCAGGCAGCAAACCCAAAACGGTTAAAAACCACAGAAATGCACCCGCTTCAAGCATTTGCGGTTTGTCAGGTGGCAGGCATTGCTCAGCAAACCCTGATTTACAGCCAGCTGTTGTTCCGAATGCTGGAGCTGTCGCCATGGTGACGTGACAGGCACCATGTGTACAACAAAGGGTGTATCTGAGAGCAGCTTTGGAGAAAAAAAGTATCATCATCTGAGCGTTTTCACCAAAGTAGTGAGGAAGGAGTGTTGAAAGAAAGAAAGCTCAGCAGATCTCAGAGTGTTTGTTCGCCTGCCAACTTTACCCACATTCATCCATATTTCATTGTGCCGCTCAGGAGTCAAACTGACCAGGTGATGAAGAAACAGACAGTCGGCAGCTGTGGAGAATTAATACTGAAGGAAGAGGAGAGCACCTGTCTCATTAAAGGCCCTGGAAAGCCTCACAGGTGCTCTGACTTTTCCTGGCTGATTAGACCTGCGCCCAGGTTGACGCTGAGTGGGGATTTACTGGTAATTAACTGAAATGTCACTAAACTCAGTGCACTAAAGATAATCATCCAGGCAAACATATAACTTAGAGGGATATGTTAGTCAAGAACTCTCTGTACACACCCACACAGTCCTGTGAAGAGGGCTAATCAGCCACAATAAGTGCAAACACTTCTGTGGGTGTACCGTGAGAGCATACTTAAAAATAATATCATAAGGTCTGCATATCTGCTGCTCGTGTTAATCAGTGTTTTGTCTGAAGCGATGCAAAGAAAAAAAATTAGGAAGGTAAATTTGAATGTCAAGGAAATGCAAATTGTCTGAGCGTAAGCCAGAATTGTGCATACCTCCCAGAGGAACGAGGAGAGTTTAGGGAAAAGGATTCTCTCGATGAGCAAACTGCTACTCACAGTTCTACCATCACTCACAGCAGCCAAATGTGACCAAGGTCCATTCATCAAATGCTGAATTTCACAAAGTCCTGATTTCCCGAAGTATAAAGTGCTTCACCAAGAACATCTGCCATGATTTGTCTGTTCCATTAATGTGGTTCTAACGTTTTAACTAACATGGCACCTTTTTAAAAAACAACAACAACAACAACAATTCTTACCTAAATACCTTAATTGTTTGTTTTCAGGCAGACTGAGGGTAAGACCAGAACTTATCCAAGTGGAACAGCCATCTTGCTGATTGTATTAAAATTGAAGAATGGGAATACTTGCCACCTGACCTAATGAGCCTGCGTATTTATCCATGCATACTGGCTTGTTTGCATACATAATATAACACCATTCATTGGTAAATTTGAACCCTAGCAATATGGCCACAAAGTGGAATGATTGGTAAATATCCCAAGTTGAAATAAGCTCCACTCATCCTTTGGCATTTAACTTAATTGCCTTCTTATTGCTTCCTTATTTAGTGTTATACAAAGGCTCTTGGCTTTGAAATATACGTGAGTATTTTTTATGTTGTTTTTTTATTACTGGGTGAGGCCCAATTTTCAGACTATGTACAGTATATGGATATCATAAATCAAAATATGAAAATGCACATTAAGAGGTCACACTATTTCAGAGTCCACAGAAATGCAGTGAGTCTCAATGAAGTGTGCAGGGAGCCAGAATGTATAAATCAATAGTAGGGATTGTTATGATTTTTGGAGATTTAAATACAAGTTTCTTAATCAAATAGTTTACCCAGCTTTTAAAAGGCTTAAAAAAATATTCTTTCTTGGTTTTACTTATGCAGGTGGCAGTTTGTAGGACTTATGGCACTGCTAAACTAAGTAACCCAGGTGGTTTATAGATGTTTGCTGACTGTTGCTGAGGGAAATCAGTCACAAAGAGGACGCTGCACCAAAAACCTCCTTGTGATTGCTTTTGCTAGTGGATTGCCAACACAAACAAACTAAGGACTACTGCAGCACTCTACTGATGACCAAAGCGAGAAGGGCTACAATGCAGCACAGTGTACCTCTTTGCATTCAGTTTCACCCACCAATAGGAAGCATTATCTTGTAACCACTTGCCAACTAGTTGGGGAATACATATTTTTCCAAAGAAACTGGTGGTGACCAGGGGGTAACTGACCAGTCTCTAGGCCTGCGTGACTGTTTCATTATTCGGTTCCGGACGACAGAGGCTTTAGCCAATCCCTGCCACCATAAAGCAGGGTAAACCCTGGACAAGTCACCTGTCTCCAAAGAGTGTGTATCCTTTTGTAGGCCAAAAGGTCCAACATTGGTAACATGTGCTGTTTGGTGCCTAATTAAACGGCATATAAAAACACATACAAATAGCAGGTAAAAATGACATTTAAAAAATTCACAACTGGTGCGCAAATAAAAGTTGTAATAGAAGTAATTTCTAATTTCTATTGGATAATATAGTTTGTAAAAACATGTCTCATGTTAAATTTTAAAGTGTATGCATATGGCTATGTCCTGAAGGCAGTTCACATTTTGGGGTTTACACAGGTCAAAGAACAAGCAGAAGGCCACAGCTTCTGTTCAACCTCGTTATGTAACATGTAGGTCCTTTTAATTTTTACTCTTTTTGTGCATTACCAAGTTGCACCTTTCTCTTGGTATTTTACCCTGAAGTTATACTAAATTCCTTGTGTGGATCAAATAATTAATTAAAATGAATTCAATTAGTCATCATTATAAACATGGATGAGTAGCAGTGCATGATGGGAACACGCCCGCAGCAGCAGGAACAGTTTGGAACCTTTAGGTTGTTCCGCTGTCACACATCAGCGACCCTAAGCCAATCAAACACAGTGTGTGTGTGTGTGTGTGTGTGTGTGTGTGTGTGTGTGTGTGTGTGTGTGTGTGTGTGTGTGTGTCCTTTGATGAAAGAACTGATCAATACGAACAGAGCCTGCTGACACAGAGAGGAAACAGTGGAGATTAAAAGGATGTTTTTCAGGCTTTTCTGATGAGTCAGCTGACACAGCGGCACGCTCTGAGATGCCTTCAAAATGTTCTGCTCAAACAAATGTTGTTTAAGTTAGCAGTCGGACGTACCGCCCACGGGACATTGGATGGTTTAGGGGACTAATAGGACTGCTAAGGGGTTAATTGTTTGTTTGTTGGTGCTGGGTTAGATTTCTCAGCTAACAGAGAGTAACACTGAGCCTAGGGTGCATTTTATTTAGCTAATGTGGCTGCTCGCTTTCATCATGCTTGTATCTTCATTACGTCTCAGTTTCACTCGGTGCTCATGTGACAGAGAGATGCAAGGGGAGGAACTCTTTTTAACATGCATGCTGTCCTCCCTCACTGCAAAATCATTTTGAAGAGATGGCAACTAGCCATCAAAAAATATAGAAACTGACTGTCAAATATGTCCAAAAAATGGGTCAATGTACAGAATCTGTGGAGCCTCAGGAGTAGAAAGAAGTTGGTGAAGATGACTTTAAAACAGATTTCATTACCACTCGGTGATCTATGCCTGACTGGAGAAACCAGTGAGGTCTAAAAAGTATCCCAGTGTTAATGAACCCTCTGACACTAAGCACGGCCCAAGATCGGACCACGAGGAAGCGCAGGAAGCTCACATTCTTATTAGGGAGGGCTTTCTGCTTCACACCAATGGGCTTCAGCGAGAAGTGTTGCAATCATAGTTGGCCTTAAACTTAACCCTGAATTACTTGAACACGGCCCAATGAAAATATCAATATGTTCTCTAAAAGAACATATACCCTGAAATATTTTACATTCCTACTTTATCATACTGTACATATATTTTTTCACAATATAATTGGAACAGAATACAGACCCTTTACTAAAACTTAGCAAAGCTAAAAAGTAAAGTTTGGTCACTTCTTATACCATCAGCATCATCCATTAATAAATCAGCCTATTAACGCTGCCATATGATGAGAGATGGGCGACATATTGGACAGATCACAGGGCTAACACACCCAACCAAACCCCACTAACTGCATGTCTTTTACACTGTAGGAGGAAACTGGAGTGCTCACGCATAGAACATGCAAACTCCACAAAGACCACACACCCCAGCCAAATGATGGATTCAAACTTATTTGAACCCTGCTGTGAGGCAGATTGAACCACTGTTCCACTGTGCAGCCCCCAACAACAGACTGCAATCCAAAAGGCTGACTAGATATTTGACTGGGTGAGATTTTAACTTTTTAACCCCCCCAAAATGTTCAGGAGGAGTGAGTCACATAGAAAGACTACATCGTTCTCCACAATCTAAACCATATTAGAACACCAAAACATAGATATATCCTCAAATACAAGGCACAGGGAACAGCACTCCCCAATGTCAACTTAGTCTTTATAATGTATTTAAAGTATCACATTTAACATGTTAACATGTATCAGGGCAGCAATGAACCCCAAAGGCAGGATATTAGGGCTATATTTTAGACACATGCTAAAC
This sequence comes from Haplochromis burtoni, assembly GCF_018398535.1. Lineage (NCBI taxonomy): Eukaryota > Metazoa > Chordata > Actinopteri > Cichliformes > Cichlidae > Haplochromis > Haplochromis burtoni. Next base: position 435,954 of record NW_024582817.1, read on the forward strand.
AAGCCTGGAGTCCTTCCAACCTTCCAAATCAAACTCTTTATAGTTCTGTTATAACATTCCCATTTTCCTAAAGTCTAAGGCTATCATTAGGTTGATCCAACCGTAACCCTAAACAGGTCACAACCTACTCTGCATCTTGACCTTGACATAACAAAGTGTGAAAACCCTGAGCTCATTTTCATTAAGGTTCACACAGCTGCCCTTCATCAATACTTGTGCTGCCCTCAGTCAGCTGAAACCCCTGATTAAAAGAAGACAACTAATTTCAGCTTCTATGTTCCAACACAAGCTATTTTTACAGTTAACTAGTATAATTGTCTATAAGTGATTGCATGTTATTTTCACATATTTCAAATACAAGTGCATTATGCTACACAACCAGTTTAGCAACCACGGCGTGTTGAAGTGATTGCACTACAAACCACTTTAACACAATGTAAAGCCGTAACCTTCATCTCTTTTAACAATGACACACAGCGGGTGGTGAGTATATGCACAGGAAAAAAAGCAATGAAATCATATATATTAAATTCAGATATCAAATCCATCTCAGCTTGAATGGGCATGATGTGTCAGATTTTACTGACTACTGTACAGGCATTGCAATTCAAAGGGTGTTGAAAACTTCCCCGTGGGACATGCTTGTGTTTCTGCGCTCGGAGCTCCTCATCTCTTCATCTCCTCTGTGGTGCATTTAAGCGATTGGAACATCCAGCGATTTCCAGGTCACAATCAGAGGATGTAGGAAGGAGGACTGGAGGAGGAATAAATTAGCCAAATGGAAGGCGCGCCTGCATGTTAATTTTACTTGACATGGAGTTAAATCATTGGCTGTCTGGAGGGACTGAAATCTGGATAAGAACTGACAGTGTTTGGCAAGTTGGGGAAAATGGTCAGCCGACATCTCCAGACCGAAAACCTTCACTTCACTTCGTCTCGAATGCATTTTGCATTCAATTTCTTTGAATCTGTGAATTAAGCTCTCTTTTCAGGAGTGTTTATCCCTCCCCTTGCTACCAGCCGCATCTATTTTTATTCACATTTCTGTTTTCTGGCCTTTCAACATCTTGACATTTTTTTCTTTTCATAATGCATTAACTCTGAGGATACCTTAGGAGACCTGCCTGGCACCCGACAGCACCTCTTAATTCACAGTGTGCCCTGACACAAACACAAAAGGGGCTGCAGGGTTTTTAATTGGCCTCTGCCCAAATTAGACAGATTTATCCTTCTCTCACATTAGCCGAGATGACCAGCCTGAAAAATCACGTTGCTCAGGCGTTTCTCTGAGGCTTTCTCTCACCACGCACTTGTCTCCGAAATTGGGCTGAAACAGCAACTTTGACGGTTAATTAGCCTCGTTAAAGAAACCTCCGAGGCCAAATCTGGAAATAAACATTCTTTGTTAGAGAGCGTCGGGATGCTTTCAGCACAGAGCAGACCACTGGATGCAAACAAGGAGCTTTGTTTGGAACATTATCAAAAGATCAAAACGTCTACATCAACAGGCTGCACCGCACCAATCTCTGTTTCATGATGTAGACTTTGTACGGAGCTGGATTCAACAGTAATTAGATCATGACTGACCATTCTCAATAACAATAACATGACTGCAAATAAGTTACTGCAAACAAGTTTAGTCCAACCATCATCCAGTTTTATCTCAAACAAGTCAGCTCTCAGGAATCTCTCATTCTACTATTAGAGTTGAGACGAAAAGATGTTACCGCTGACATCAACTCCCTTACATGCATTGTGGCTACAAGTCTTCTGTTACAAGGTTTCTATTTGGGGATGCAAAAAATGATATTAATAACAATATATAAATAAATGAATAAAATAAACTTCTTGATTAATGGGGTAAGTTAGATCTCCTCAAAATATACCACCTGTTCATAAACAGCTCCACTGGCTTCCAGTTCAGCTCCGTGTCAATTTAAGATTCTGCTTCTCACTTTCAAAGCGCTTCATAACCTCACTCCCCCATATTTATCTGATCTTCTCCATACATACTCACTCCCTTGTACACTCCACTCTTCCTCACCTCCTCTTCTTTCTATTCCACCTGCTCGGCTGACTTCTACGGGACTCAGAGCTGCCCTGAGACTTTGGAATGCACTTCCACCTCGGGAACTCGGCTCCACACTACAAACTCTCTCTCCACTTTTAAATCACACCTTAAAACCTATTTGTTCAAAATTGCACACCCTTCATCATGATTCCATTTCAGTCTATTTTTACCTTGTTTGGCTTTTATACTTTTATACTTGTTTTCATTTTTCATTGACCTGTTTTTGTACTAATGTAAGGTGACCTTGAGGGTCTTTAAAGGTGCCTATAAATAAAATGTATTTATGTATTATATTTATTTATGTATTTATAATAAAATTAAATGTATTCACATTATTATTATTATTATTATTATTAATAGTAATAATAATAATGATAATAATAATGATAATAACCTAATCTGGTATGGTTAGGGGTGGGGTCACTGGTATCCAATTCAATTCTGCCAAGCTGCCTACTATCTTAAATTTCATATAAGAACAGCAAATAGAAATTCAGAATTACTCATTAAATTGGGGCATTCATGCTCCCAACGGGAGTAACTATTGTCATTTTAAAGGTTCAAAAGGCTTTGCTGCACTACCTTCTCAAGAAAATTGTAAATCTCCAAGAGTTTAATTCATGCCTGAAAGAAAAAGTACCCAATTTAAAACTGGCCAGGAATAGTGTTGCTGACATTTCATGGACCCGGAGACTTCAGCTGTAGTAATGAGATGCAATACCATTACTCGTCTCTATTTTTTGTAACTTAGTAGACAAAAACAGCCGTAACCAACAGCAACCAATGCACAGCCAATATAGCTAATAATCTACCAGCATTGCCCATTTCATAAAGTTGAGTTTATTTAACTATTATTTGACTATAGTATGTCTAGTGTTTAAGAATTGTTCAGTCTGGACTACAATGTAGAGGGCTTCACAGCCAAGACCTGATCCAATAACAAAGATGTACATTTGTTCCATTAAGCTTAATTGTGTCAATCAGGGTCTTATTGTTACTGGTGTGGGTCTCAGGTTTGGGGTTCAGTCACACCTGAATGGATTCAAACTAATTTATGATTCAATGTCTGTGTTTTGAGGTAAGAGGTACGTTGAAGTAATGTCCATCATATCATTTGTTAATGCCATGAAAAGGTTGCCACAGTTGAAGGTGTCACATTTCAACTTCTTTCAGAGCACTGAAAATCTAGAGTTGTGTAAGAAGCATTAAATGTCTCAAATGCAGTGCAGTGCAGAGAAAGGTTTAATTTTATAATCTGCTGTACATTAGAAAAGGTTCTGAATAGGATAGCTATAGAGGTATTTTCACTCATGAAGTCAAAAATCAGGAGAAGCAGGTTGGTACCTGATTTAAAGTTGGGTTTTTTTTCACACAACACTGGAAATACTCAGGCTGGCTAAGGCGAGGATACAGCTGGGGTAGAGCGTACAGGTAAACACTCTCGCTTTTGCTTCTTTGTAAATTCAGAAGACGGTTTGCTATTCTAACACAGGCTCAGTTTAACCTAGTGTTTGGGATCTGGCAGGCTAAAAATCCAAAGTTGGACTTTTTTATTCTCACATTCAACTCTGTCAAGTGAGCTGAGGAAAAGCTATGGGCTGTAATCATCAGTAAAAGCAGCTTATATTTGGTGTTTGGGTTCTTTGATAAGTCTAATTGATTGCATTTTGGAACAGGTCTGATTATTTCGGGTGGGTCTGTGCCTAAGTAGATTTTGAACCAAAAACCTAAAAGAACCTAAGAACCTAAAATTTTGGACAACCCCAAGCATGTTGGTCATTCAGTTTGTAAAAAGTGACATTACCTAGGAGTCCTTGGGCTCTAGACTGCTACATGCTTGAATTTAAATTATCACTATCCTCACTGTGAGTAAAAACAAAGCGCCAACATACCTCTAAGCGATCAGCGTGCAGCACAATAAAACGGGTGGCATTAATGCACTCCAGCTCAATGCTGACTTCGCCAGAGAAGGTGAAGTTATCCATGTAGACGGCAAGCCGCAGGTCGTAGTGCCGAGGCCTCACCGAGCCTGGTAATCGTGAGTTTCTCCACGGCTGGACCACCTCTTCGTCCCCTTTCTCCCCCGTCCTTTCCCCTCTGCCTCCATTCAACTTTGCAGACCCACCAGGGCCTCGGGAACTCGGCTCTCCAGTTGATTCATCGCGATCTCGTGCACCACAGTCCTCAAATTTGACGTTGAGCGCAACGGCTACTGCTGTTACAATAATGAGGGTGAGTATGGAGAGGGCAAAGCCCAGCACCAGGCGCTTGTGCACCGTTATGTGGCGCTCAGTGGTTCGAGGCCGGACCACCACTGATTCTGCCCACTGATCCGAGAGGCCACGGCCGTTCCGCATGGCTCCCGGGCTGCTGTCGTTTAGTCCCATTTAGCTTAAAATGTCACTAGAACAGCAAAGAAATAATCTCAAAGTTCAGCAGCAGAAACAGATTCTGATTCAAAAAAATATTCATTTATGCACAGGTCAGATTTCAGCTTGTTTACAGTAAACTTGATGTGATTGAATGTGTTTTGATCGTCCAAAAGATTCCAGTCTTGATTCAGCCTGTCAGCCTATCAGTCTGTGCTGATGAAACTCCAGCAGTTATATATCTGAAAAACTGAACTCTGACCTTGCTGCTGATGGACTGTTATGAACGTCCTTGAGTTCTGCCTAGATGTGAAAAATCAGCACTGCTGCACGTCTTACATTTCAGGCAACCAAACTGAAAAAACAGAAAAAATGAGATGGTCATGTGCGTTTTGGTTTTGCGGTGAACAGAAACAAAAAAATCAATGCTGCATGGCTCGATTTCAAGAGCAGTGAAGCCTGAGAAGGAGAAGGAGGAGAGGGACAGAGCGGAGGAGGTATGCCGTTGAGGATGTGGCTATACAGTGAGCGTATCATCCATAGACTGGAAATCAGCTGGGTAAGCTAAACACTTAACCACCACAAGGTATAAAACTGGGAATAAAGCCTTATGCTGTAAAAGCAACCTTATCTGGATTTCCTCTCAGATTGTAAATTCAAGTCAGTTATGGATGATGGAAATCATCAGTTTGAACTTTAAAAACGGTCACGTTACCAAGTCAAAGACCCTCAACCAAAGTCTGAACGAACACAAAGGGGTTAAAGCGGCAGGTAGTTTTCCCAAGGTACGAGTAAAGTTAATTTGCTCTGAGTTAAAGCTCTTACACATCCGCAATAAACCATAAATAAATCCCTTTCGGACTATTATGGGATTGTCATAATGTTACAGTCGAAGATTATAATAACTTACAAGACATTAAGATGTGTTACAAGTCTCTTGGAGATTAGTACGATTGCATTTAAGGTTTGGAATCAAATGAAGACTTAATCAAATCAAAGTCACACCAGCATATGTTCAGATCTTATTTTGAGTAAAATAAAGTTTTGAATTTGGATCTTTGTCAAGAAATCCAGTTTTTTGTCTTTGTTTTTTTTTATTACAAGCTCGAGATTAATTTGTAATTACTCAGTTTTCTTAGGGCTTTGTCCCAAAGCAGAATACTTCAGTAATCTTGTTTTTAAAGTACAGTTTTGTAGTGACTTCTCTGTCACACAAACTTAAAGTTGCTGTTAAAAATTGAGGAAGCGCCTCCGTTTGACCCCTTTTCTCTGATGGATTTCAAATTAAAATTAGCTTTGCTGCTGATAAAGGTGTAGTTTAAAAACGGTAATAACTCTCTCGCTGCGGTCTGTGTCTATAGCACTCGCTTTCTCTCTCTCTCCTTTTCCTCTCCTGAGGGGGGTTAAGTGGATAATTTACGGCCAGCATGTGGGTTTATTTCACCGTGGAGGAGATAATTCACTCGGCTACTCCAGAGGTCTAAACGATCCCAGCTTTCCAGCTCATGAGCCTGACGGATGGAAGCTGGATTAAAACTGATTGATAACCCAGGATTGTATTGATTACATGGATGCCGCTCGGTGGGGACAGAAATCCACAGAAAGAGCTGAAAACCCCCTTTTTAAAATCCACCATCAATCAATCAGTTCCTTCGGTGAAATCACTCAGATATTGATCATGAAGGTTGTCCAAACATTACAGGTTCATCGGTAAATATTATAAGAAGAAAAACTCCTCTGGTTCTCTGGTAACTTCTCTTCTCTCGCCCCCGCTAGGAAGCGATGATCTCCGTGTCCGTTTTAAACAGCAGTCGGTCCCCGGGGTGGAAGGGTACCTCTCCGGGGGTGATCCGCTATTAGTCAGACTCACTTCAGTCCAAAGGACCGCGCTTTCTCTGCTGCACGTCCCGTTTTCCTCGGTAACCCAGATGTGAACACCTGCTTTATACCTGCGGGCTGTTTCTGCTCCCGGGGAGGGGGCTGAGGTTACCGTCGGTCAATAAACTAACCCTCAAGTCCACCCGGGACGGTCCCGGGATTCGTTACACCACCGTTAGAAATCCATTAAGTGCGTGTGGTGTGGAAGAAATCCATCAGGGACATGACGGGAGTTCACAGATAAATGCCAGGAAGCTGTTATTGATCCGCTGGCACATGTGGGGATCCCGTTAAACCGCCAGAGACCAGACCCAGCTCACACCGATGGGATTAAACACCGGACCCGTTAATAATAACAGTAATAACAATAACGGGCCGATCGTTTAAAGAAGAAGAAAAAATGGACTAAAAAAACAAACACGCCGGAGGTCAGAGTCAGCACCGGGGACGGTGCACGGAACGATCCTGGAAAGCACCGTTAACAAATCCCACTCAGCACCAGGTCCTGCACACTCCAAAGTAGGATCAGACCGTGCCGGGTGGATTATCCCGCGTTAACGCCGGGCACGAGCCCCTCCGGTGCTCCTTTAATAAACCCTATCTTCCTCAACTTTTTCAGCCCACGGAGAGCCGCTGCTTCTCTCTCTCTCTCTCGCAGATGAGGATGACGGTTGATGATGGTGGTGGCGGTGGTGATGAAGCCTTCCTGTTTAGCATCCCTTCGTGCACTGAAGAAAGTGACGCTTGGTGATGGAGGTGAGGAAGAGTCTCGTGCCGCCCGTTCAGCAGTGAGTATGTTTGCGGTGTGCGTTTCCACTTGAGCACGAGCTGCTGCTCCAACCGAGAGGCACGCGCTGACCGAGGGAGAGAGAGAGAGAGAGAGACCGAGAGGGAGGGAGGTGGGTGGGGGTCTCAGCGTGTGAAAGCTACACCTCCCCAGCGCTGTTCAAATCTATTCCGCTGTTTTCTCCTCTGCTAGCTCTGGATGACGAGAAACCAGACAGAAGAGAAATGAAGATGAAGCAAAGTAAAGGTTCTCTGTGTGCCTCTCTTTGGTTTTACACACATGCAGATTTATCTGGCTGTGAAGTAACTGAGCAGTGGGCACCGGGGCCTTTCCTGTGCAGATTTCTCCCTAAATGAATGTGTCTGCTGAGATTGGTTTTTCATTAGTCACTTTACTTCCACTTGCTCTTATCTGCACTTCTGCATTTCAGTTATTCCACTTTTAATGCCTGAAACTACATGTACACATAAGCTCTTTATAGCACAGTGGGAAAGAATTTCCAGACTCATTCTTCAGAGAAGACAAAGCTCACATACACAGACACAGACACACACATATACACATGTTCAAAAATCACACTTTTTCCATCTCTGAGGGATTCAATGTGAAGCTGTAGACTCTGCAGCTGAACAGCTGGGCCAGATGTGGTACCAAAGAATCCCAGCACACAGGGCTGAAGTAACATTGTTGCTCCAATAAAGCTACATGTTCTTGGTTGTGTGTTGTGTGCAGTGCAGGTCCAGGCCAAAATTCAGATCGTATTATAAAGAAAGCAAACACACGTCTTTGTTTTTTTATTGGAACACCTGATGGTCGTGCTCAGTCAGCTGTGCAAATGTCTACTCCACGCACATAGACTAGTATCCCCAGATGCCCTTTTTAAAAATATAAATATCAACAAGAGATTTATGACATTTTCAGGCATCTACATGCACAGTTAGTTTAATTTGTTGGTTTGGTGTATTTATTTAGATTAGGTGTCCCTCTGACCCTTTGCTCACTGTTGATCAGGCTTCAGAGTGAGAGGTCTACATGGTAGTGTGAGACGCCCTCATTTCAAGGGTTTCTTCTTCTTCTCACAAGCAGGAAGTGTTATTGTTTTGCATGTTCAATTGACAGAAGAATAAAAACTTGGCACCAAAAGGAAGGACATTTGTTTTTGGTTGATTATTTTTTCTAAGCAATATATCTTATTGCATAGCCTGTTTACTTCCCCTTAAATGGTGCAACATTTCTAAGGAGAAATTTGTGAGTTGAAAAACTTGCCAAATCTTCTCTGTCAATTTTCAAAGAGCTTATTCTGTGACCAACAGAAAAGCTGATTGAAGAATGGACTGCCGTCCCACAGCAATGTGTGACCAACCTGGTGACCAGCATGAGGAGGAGACCTCAATCATCCTGTCAATTAAATGACACCAAACAAGAGACAGTAGCAGAATAAAAAAAATAGTTGACCAAACAGAAATTTTCTCACTTTTCGTGCTGATTTTTCAGAACAACTCTTTTTTTAAATTGCATAGTGGTGAGAGACGGGTGGAGGGCATGCAGCAAAGGGCCATAGGTCATACTCGAACATGGCCGCTGTGGCCATGCAGTATTTGGTCACCTGCTCACCCACTGAGCTAAACTGGTACTTGTGGAACAAATCTGTTGTGGAGCTAATGATGTGGCTAATTTAATCACAACGTGTTCTTTGGCATGTGTGCTTTCATGCACTGAGTTATGATATAAAAGAGCGAACAAGTGGTCAGCCCCATTGGCCAACCAGCAAGGTAACCGTTGTTAAGGGTTGGTGTTAAGGGGTTTCCCATCGTAAAAATCCATCTACTTGCTCACCTGGAAATTGAGAAAAGCTCACATTGGCAGTGATTATGTTGCCTGTATTTGCTTGAAGTTGCAAAATTTTAATCCCCCTTTGTGGTCGCTGGTTGCCATGTTGTTGTGAATAGCTTCCGGTGTGTATACACCTCAGTCCTATTATTAGCAGCATTATTTAGCCTGATTGACATGAGAATATGTAAAATGTCCAAGAAGACATCAAGACCATGTAAAATAAAGATCAGCAAAATTAGCATTACAGCAAACACTCAATGTTGTATAACCATCGACAGACTGTCTTTTCCCAACACCCAGTCTTGGTTGAAGAATCATTGTGCCAATAGTGTCAGCATTACCTTGAACCTTTGATAGAATAAATCTTCCTACCTCTTTCTAGAGGTAACTGTGGCTGCTCATCATTACACCTACATTCTTCCTGTTGTGCCACTTCTGGAGACTCACCTAGAGTGTTTTACCTCAGAGCAGTAGAGAATTCTGGAAACTGTCTTGAGAGTTGATCTAGTCAAAGAATTGGACTTTAGGGGTTTTGAAGAAACTGGCCTGACAACTCAGCCTGTGAGACGATTTGTGAATGTGCCTGTGGGACAGTACCAACCTTTCAGAGTCTACAACATATAAACAGTAGGGGTGTGTTTTGATTATCGATTTATTGATTAAAATCGATTCTAGCTTGGATAACGTGATATCGATTCATTAAAATCCTGAATTGATTATTTTAATATAAATTTATTTTGCCCAACATGCCAGAATCTCAGGTTAAACCTCACAAATTTTCAACAATCACCAAACAGCTAAAACAGTAAATGAGAGCAGGTAAACGGATTCTGCACAAAGACGTAAACACAAAGCTGTTAGGATGCCTGGGTTGTCGACCCAGGGCTTTTGAGTTTATATTATTTATACTGTCTAGTTTTTGGTTTCTTTGAGTTCTATCTAATGGCTTATGTCTCTGTCTTCTTTAGTTGCTCTGTCTCCCCTATCACCTGCATCCCCTTGTCTAGTTCGTGTCTATGTGTATCTTAAGTTCCTATATCCCCGTGTTCAGTCAGTGTTTGTGTCTGCCCTGTTCCCACGTTTCTGTTCCCTTTTGTTATAGTGCCTGCCCGTGAGTCTGTGTTATGTTTCCTGTTTTACTTTGAAAGTCCATGTCTGATGTTAATGTGTCTGGTTTTGCTTCCCCCTTGTCTCGTTAGGCCTGATTTGCCCCAGCTGTGTTTCCCTCCTGTTACCCATTCCCTGATTGCTCCCTCTGTGTATTTAAGCCCTGTGTTTCTTGGTGTCTGTGTCGCGATCTACCGTTTACCAAGCTGTGTGTTCTGTCAGTCCTCTGGTATTAGTTTATTTTTTGATCGTTTCCAGTTATGTTATATTTGAGTTTAACATTAAAACGGTTTTTGAGTTTACATCTGTCTCTGGAGTCTGCACCTTGGGTCCTTTTCCTGTCTGCACACAGCCACACCTAACAAAAGCACGGACCCGCCGACAGATCAAAATCAGCGAGATGTCGCCTTTCTCACCCGACGGCACGGACACGGTCGGGGCTGAAAGACGACAGCTCGCTGATTCTGGTGTCTTTGTGTTTACCTCCTTTTTGCGTTCGATTCTGAAGCTGCAGGTTTTTATCTCTCTCCAAACAATATTGACTGAACCAGCAGCAAAAGAAGATCCAAACTATGCTTCACATAAACATCGTTATGAATTCCCTCCGACTTTTGCTGCTTTGCTTCCACCCCGATAAAATCAAACTTCATGCACAGCTCTCTCTCTCTCTCTGTCTCTTACTTCATGAACAGTTTCCCGTCTAAAAATCTGTTTTCTGCATCATTCGCTTGCTTGTTACGCACAAGTCTACCGTTGTTTACAGTGCTGTCGGACGCTGTTTTTTTTCCTTTTACTTACTTCCGAAAAGAGTCTCATTTCTGCTGTTCAATACTGAACAAATTTAAACTTTAAATTATGAAAAATTGCAAAACGCTTAGATGTGTCTCTAATCAAACCTCTGTAACTTTGCTCTGCTTCACGTCAGCAGCATCAGATAATGTTCATATGTTGATTAATGGTTTTCCTTTGTTTTTGATCTACTGCAGAATATTTGTATAAAATCCAAGCCTGGGATGGGTACCGGTATCCGGTGCCATAATGGCACCGGTTCTGACATAAACGGTAGTAACCAGACCGAAAAGCAGCTCACATTTCGGTGCTTTATTTCGGTGCTTTTTTCTCCTGAGATGTCATACACTTTAAATTCTAGCCAATCATTTTACCTTTCCAAGGATAGTAGGTGAGCCCAGGTACGTATGTTCTTTTAGAGCAGAGCTACAGATTAAAAATGCCCAAAGCAAAGCGGTCAAAAGTCTGGCTGTACTTCACAGCAAAAGATGCAAACTCAGCAGCCTGCAACAAGTGCTTTAAGGTGATACTGTGCAAAGGAGGTAACACCTCGAATCTGATGAAACACCTGGCGACGCATAGCGTTTTTTTAAAAGAAAGAAAGAAAGAAATGCACCGTATTTGACAGCTTGCTGCGAGACCTCACACCGAGCACGTCTACTGCGGGTGTGGTGCCTGTTATCGGACCCGGAGTTCGCAACATCCCCCAAGAACCTGAAGATTAGAGCCCTGGCCCCTAGCCCTGTCAGTGTAGCAGAAATGATGACGGATGATAATGACAGCAACAGCCGTTCTTCTCTGGGTGAGTCGCTTAAGGTGAACTAGCAAACACCATCGTAGTTACATGCGGCTGTCTTCTTGTTTGATGGCAGATACTCCCTTCACCCTGGCCAAAAAGACTAAAATAACCAAAGAAAAAGAGGGAAACAGCTAAACATGAGAAGTTTTTGGATAAAGTTTGTTTTTTTCCATTGTTTAAGCACTGCTTCCAGCCAAGAGTGATGCCATAAATCCCCTATAGCTGCAGAAAAGGCTAACATTGTTATCTTTTTACAAAAAAAACAGCTAAACATAAGAGGTTTTTGGACAAAGTGTGTGTTCTCCATTCTTTAAGCACCGGTTCGAGCACCGTTTAAGCACCGGCACCGTTTCAAAAGTACCGGTTTGGTACTGGTATTGGATAAAACCTAAACGATACCCATCCCTAATCCCAGGCCAGAAAAATCACCTTCATGTTTTTCTGTGTTTTATCCTCAGTTACTTTGATACAAAGGCATCTGCTGTGATATTTACACATTTGATAAAGTCTCACAAGTGTCAGTTTTCTTTTTATAGATATAAACATATGGAAATGTACTGATGCATGATCTGAATTATAATATTTCTGACTGTCTGAGGCCAAATTTCTTCAATTCGATTCGTCTTGAATCGAATCATGGATTGAATCGATTCGGAACCTTGTGAATCGGAGTCGAATCGATTCTAGAAATCAGTGACGATACCCAGCCCTAATAAACAGCTTTATGAATGGAAATACAGATGGGTTTACAACAAGGTGCAAATCACAGCTTACACTCAAGAAGAAGGATAGATTAAACAGAAAACAACTAAAAGAGGTGGCAAAGCCCTGGGGAAGAAAATGAAACCAAGATGAACTTGTACCAGAATCATGGGAACAGAACTGGAGAGAAACGGTTCCTGATCAGACACACCACATCTTCTGTTAAAGTCTGGTGGAGGTGGCATTACAGCATGGACACATGATCTGTGAACTGTACAGAGCTGACTCTGCTCAGACTCACCCAAATGCTGCAAAACTCAGAAGAAGGCACTTCACAGGGCACATGGATCCAGCAATAGAAACTCAAGAGTGAATAAAAAAAATGTGTCTTTGTCCAAAGGACATATTTTTTATGGACCTAATTGCACAACTGTGGTGTCACTTGTTACCTACAGCATTTGCACTTCAAAAAATTGTTCCACAAATATACCCCACTGATGCTTAATTGAAGCATTTTCCTTGAGCTAAGCAGACAATTAAGCCTCTTGCTTGAAATTCGTATTCCTAAAATGAAGTTATAGCACTATTTCCGTTTAAGTAAGGACATTCCTTTCATGTACAGTGTCCACCCCTACATTGATCACACCTTCAAACTCATAAAATTAGAATCACAGGTTCCAGAAAAGGTTTGATCGATTAGAGCCTCCTTGGAGAGTGACAGATAGAAGGTGTCTTATTTAAATCTCTGACATTGAGGCTCTGCTGTTCTCTTTGCTACTGAAGTGTGTGGTGTCATTATGCCACGATGTAAAGAGCTCTCCAAGGCCTTAAGAAAAAAAAAGATTGTGGATCCCTGTGAGTCTGGCAAGAGATTTAAAATGTCCCTTTTGAAATGAGCCATTGCCCTGTGAGAATTCAAATGACAGTCAATTTGTGCTTGTACTTTTCCAGCAAATTCATACTTAGAGCAGACTGTTTAATGTAAAAGGAAGTTTCCAATACCCCACCTTGACTCGCAGGACCTGAGGTAGCTCAATGCCGGTTGCTGTCAAAGGGCTTCCTTTGTAACATGGACTGTATATAAAAGATAGATGTAACCACTGTGACAGCAGGACTTTGCACTTAGCATGTTGGGTGCCATTGTGGTTTTTGTTTTTTTCTTGCTAAATAGTCAGCCAACCTTGACTAGCTTTGTTAGCAATTATACAGTTTACTACAGACCACATTATTAGCCAGAGTCCATCAAAAAGTCTCTAAATGGCATGAAAACCACAAGTGAGTTAAGTTTAGAGGTTAAGTTCAGTGACTTGATTTGGCAGAGACTTGGCAAACAGCTATCCCCTCGACACCTTTCAGCTAACTATAGACACCAAAACCTGTTTTTATTGACAGCTTTGCACCTGGCTGTAAGTATTTTATTACTGAAATTAGGCATTTTAAAGGCTCGATTACCTTCCCATATAAAGAAATAGGAAAAACCTATAAAAGACTTGCATCAGCTTTAGCTTGCTTCATATAGTGAATCATATAAGGCTTATATGATTTACTCATGAAAGTGGCCACTTTCTCATTACTTTCATATATTGTTTTAGGAAGTATCCAAAACATACAAGTTCCATTTATATAATTTTTCAAGGGATCTTACATCTGTTTTCACCCTTGTATGCTTTTCATACAAGTTGTACACAAGACAGATACAAACCTTATAAGATTTTTATATATCTTTTCCATATGGGTTTTCCCCATCCACAGGTCCACTGGTTCCCTTGGGTTCAGATGAAGTAACTTCCATCGTCAGTTGATGGTTACAAGGGTCACATCTGTGTTCCTGTCTGTTTTTTGTGACTGTGAAGACTAGTCTGGAGAATTTACTTTTATCTTATTTAGAATCTCTAGTCTTTGGTAGTCTGGGTTGGTAACCCAGTGACATCTTTATTGGTTTTTCCATTAGTTTTTATTTGTTTTGTCCATGTATAGAATTTAAAAAAATGTTTCAGGAAATGAGGTTTGGCATTTCCTAAAATGTGAAAATGTAAAAAGTGTCTGTGCAGGAACAAACTCCGGTTCCTCTCTAATCATCAGCAAAGAAGAACTGGAACATCTGTTTAAAGAATGAAAATAATTTTTAAAAATTTGAAAAAGAGTGAGATCAGTAGCCGTATGCCAAGGCAACAGAGCAATAATTAAAAGTAAATACCACAAGAACAGTTAGAGGTGCAGACTTGCTGAAAAAAATTTGATTTCAGAAGAGGAGTGAAGGCTTTAATAAAATGGTAGTCAGGTAAGTAGATACAGATGCACAAGGTTCTCCCTCTGCAGTCATTTTTAACAGTTTATTGCTTGAAACAAAAGGTGTCTTCTTTGTCCAACAAAAGGACAAAGAATGTGAAATATTGCGTGTTATTTGTGTTTTATTCAAACTTCTGTCTGATTAGATGTGGATTTTGTAGCTGTCTCCTCTGAGCATTGAAGTTCTGGGTTCAACCCCAGTGCTCGTGGAAGCCTCAGTGATGAGAAAATATTTTTAAACTTGTTATCCAATGAGACGGGGACAGAAATTGACAAGTGATGGACTGACTGAGCACTGCGGAAGAAGAATATTGACTGATTTCGGTGACCACACACTCACACAACTGCACCCATGTTAGTGATTGATATCCACAGCATTACAGAGTAATGCTGTAAGAGGTAATCTGTGGGTGTTATTCACCAACCTGATTTTGTGTCAACAGCTCAATCCAGCATGATCCTATGAGATCTTCAGTTTCTACCTTTAGACTTTTGAAGCTTCATTTCAATAATCAGGAATGGTTTTAACGAAGCTGAACATTTTTCCTTAGTTAGTAACAGAAACAACACTAGTTAGTTGTTGTAAAACAACCCTTTACCATTTATAGTAAATTACAGTGTGCATGTATTACAATATCTTACTCTAGGTATTGCAGTATATTGCTATTAAAATGACAAAAATAAATTGGGTGAACCCAAAAGAGGCTAACGGGTTATCGGCAGTACAAACAAACAAACAAGGATGCTTTCTTAAAAAAATACATTCTGCATTAGTCTCTCCTCTTTTTTAATGGTTATACTGTAACACTTATTCTTGTCTGAATTCCCATTTCCCAGGGACAACTAAAGGGCCAGATATGGCCTGCAGCCAGTGAAATGCTCAGGTCTGGTCTAAACTCAGGGGGATCCTTTCCTACTGTCTACTGTTGTTGGACTCTGCTCTGTTACGTAGCTTTGCTTGAGTCTAAATGCCACATAATTTATGACTCTAACTCTGTACTTATTTCAAATAATCTCTAGGCACAGAAAGTAAAATGGGGATACTTAAAAAAATAAAAATAAATGAGGGCATGAGCACCCTTTGGTTTTGAAACACTTAGAGTTTTTTTACATTTTGCTCAGAGAAGTTATCACAGTTCCTCTGGAGATTTAGTCAGACTCAATATCTTCATGTAATCTCTTCATACTGGCTCCATATTAATGAGATATGGACTCTGTGGGAGGCACACCATCTGTTGAAGGTATCCTTGGCTGAAGATGAGCTCATTGTCACAATGAACTTGGGACCAATCATATGGCTCAGTGATGGGAATGTCTACCTAAAACTGTAGATTTTAACAGTTACATACTCTTGTGGAGTATGTAACTGTTAAAAGTATGGGAATTTAGCTATGTAAAATTCAACAGGTTTTACTTGTACTTCAGTCTATTCTCTGAATCAAAAACTTCACAGAATGTTGGAATAAAAGTGTATATTCACTGCCATTTGTCTGCAAGAGAAATTAAGCGTTTTAAACATGTGTTTTCGTTCAGAAATACACCGACTTTGATAAGCACTATAAAAATATTTATCGTTTACATGAAAATATCTGACAGTAAATCTCATTGTAACCTGTGCTGATATTAACCATCATGTAAATATCCCATCATCTTCCAGTTCACAGTCCCTTTGGTAACCTGCCAATTAAACCTGGCCGGTCAACCTTCCTGCCTGGTGGAGTGCTGAAGGTCAGATGTTCCCCTGCTGTTACCAAGGTGACACTGACAGACGTCCAGCTCATCACGACTCAGACCACCAGCTGTTTCATTGGCTATTGATACAGGCTGCCGAGCATTTGATTGGCCATCACATGAGCCATTAATTTTTGCAGCGATTGGAGTGTCCCCGCCCATCTGCCTCTGGATGTGCATGTGTTCAACCATGAATGTCCGAGTGGGAGCTTTCAACTGCAGCTGCTTCCATTTCAAACTCTGACACGCATGTACATGCGATATCTGTCAGGTTCACGTCATGTTCAGCGATGCTAACTATTCGTTTTTATCTCTCTGCCCGTCAGATGCTTCAGTAGTCCAACTTGAAGTTAAAGGACAGGGATGTAAGCCACAACTCAGCTGTCTGTCCAACACTTCTTCTCCAAAACAAAAATTGCACTAAACTGTGAGGAGTATGAGGATATGTCAGAATTTTACCAGAATTTGATTACTGAACATGAATTTTCATACCTTTGGGGATTTATTCACTGCTTAGACTCAGGAACTCAATATCAAGAATTAGATCTCAATGAAATACAGCCAAGAATGAGTCCACCCAAGATGATAATGTACTGTCGAGCTCCAAGTGAACAGAGAAAAATGGAACATTTCATACTGTATGGTAATAAGGGACAAATTAGCTCTGTAGTGACATGTCAGTGGACAGCAATAGAACAAGTACAAATTTGTACTTAATCAAATATACTTGAGATACCAAAGTACTCGTTGTACTTTACTATAGAAAAGGACAACAAGGTGTCCAGAGGGCAGGTCCTCCAGGTGTGGACCTGCCCTCTTTCTTTCCCTCCTCTGCCTGTGACACTTGTAGGGTTAGGGTTGGATTTAGTCTTAGCCACAATCCAAACAGGCAAAAATTGCACAATGTTACATTTCATATCAAGTCTCATGTTATCAAGTTGCATGCAAAGTGACTGAACCCAAACCTGAGTTGCTAATGATCTAGTGGAAAGGCTGAAAAACATCTGCTCTGCAAAATATCATTATATTGATGGAAGACAGAACATCAGTACGGCTAGAAAATGAGTCAAGCTGAAAGGGTAATTAGATAGAAGGCCCATCTGTAGAGGCAGGGAAATGTTAACAGCTAGTTTAAGCTCAATTATGAGAGCCAACTACTTGTGCTGTGTCTGTACTGTAAGGTATGTGCATGTCCAGGTACAGGAAGCGCAACTATGGCTGTACTGCATGCTGGAAGAGTCAGAGGAAGAATATGATTCTGAAAAAAAAAAATGCTTCATTTTTATTAGCCTGTCTGAAGTAAGGATTCCCACAGGCTATTGCTAATAGTCAAACTCAGCCTTATTACTAGGAGATCAGCTCTTGTCAGTTGATATTGTTGCTAAATGGAATCACTTTGTGTCAGTTTTAAGTCAGTTTTGCCTTCCTGCAGTTGCTGTGTAGTGGCTGCAAGCCACTTTGCAATCCATCTCCACACCATCAGTGTCAAATCCATCTCTAGCTTCACTGCCAAATTTCAATTTGTCAAAATAAAATAAATATTTTGCAGCATTTGTCCTGACTGAGCTGCGGATTGCACAGAGCAACATGTTTTTTATTTTATTTAGTGATGTATAAATTTCCATTTGTAGCACAACTGAACAGAATTTAAAAAGAAGAGGATCTGGGGAGGAAAGGTGTCCAAATAGCTGATCCTGCATGTTGCTCCTTCCAGTGGATAAACTTGTTTTGTTTGCACTTCCTCTCCCATATTGCTTTAGAATAGTAGCCTGTATTGTAGCGCTCAGTGCGTACACCCTGTCGGACACACACAGTCATTCTGGCATTGCATGGCCAATTAGAGTCCTATTTCAGCCAACTAGATCAAGGTGGAAGACAGCGGGGAAAGGGAAAGAGTGAGCAAGAGAGAGAAGGAGAGAGGCAGCTCTAAGTGGGCGGCACACTCTTCTGCCTCAGGGAAGATTGGTGTCAAGTGCAGAGAACACACACACTGGGCAGAAAATGTAATGAATGTGTATCACTTGTTAGGAAGAAAGAAGGTCTGCATGTGTGTGTGTGTGTGTGTGTGGTCTCTGCACTTGACACCAATCTAGCAACAGCAGCAGCAGCAACAGCAGCAGAAGAGAAATAAAAAAGAGAAGCGAGCATGTCGGAGGGAGAACAGACTGTTGAACGCACACAGATCCAAACATCAATATTTCAAAATTCCTTGAAAGCACAAATCCATCCATGATTCATAGTCGCACAACATGAAAGAGATAGCGATGCAGATACAGACTGATGGTGCATCCTGTGGTCAGCGGTGCACTGAGTCACTGAAGGTGTGTGATGTATGTCTGGTAGATGCTGTGCCACTGGAACACTGAGTGTAGCTCTATAGCGTGGGGGTTTTGTAGCTGGAAATTTTACTCCCTGCACACCGTCTGGATTACACCGCTCCTTTGATCGGTCACTGCTGGTTTTAGTGACTGAAAGAGCAGCACAGCATTCAAGATGATCAGCTGTTGTCAGCAACTGACTGATCTGGCTTCCGATAGGTCGCTGACCCAGCCAGCAGCAAATCCTTACTGCTTACGGCATTTAAACCCAACAGAAGGGTCCAAGGACATATGGCCTTATGATGGAACCTTTCTGGGTTAATCCTAAAACCTCATTTACGGCTAGTGTCTCTGCTCAGCAGGTTGTGATCTTGTCAAGGCTTCTAGCAATTCAGGGAAAGGAGGTCTTGTAGAAAATACACTTATTTCAAGGTCTTGGATAACTATTATTTGGTGTCTTCATGGGGCAGCTTGTCAAATGACCCAAACACCCCGCAAAAAGCGAGAGGCTGACTTTCACTGCTATCTTGCACCACTCATCTCATCTTTACCTAATATTAAATCTTTATCTGTATGCAATTGTGTGCTTATATTTATATTTAGTCCTGATATTAAAATATTTATTTCCATTGTGATTGAGTACTGACGCTGTGGGTGCTTTCTTTTATCATTTTTTCCATGCCGCTGCATTACTTTTGTCAGGCTCACGTCAGATAACAGGAGGAGATGAGCTGTTTGACCTTTCAGCTGCTTACATGGTTCTCACCCTGGACTACATGCGTTCACACCTTTCCTCCTGTCTAGATAAGCTATCCTGATGGAGACTGCATACTAATTACACTACAAATTACATCCTAAAAAGTTGCTTTGATTGGTTGAGAATATTTTCTTGAACATGAAAAAACACTCAACCTTTACACACTTCCAAAACCTGTTTGAAAACCCATTTTCATTTGTTGGCTTTTAAATCAGAATGATCTCTGAGTATTTTTACTCAGGTTTCTATGTTTCCTTTCTTATTTTCGGTCATTTTGGCCTCTTCTTTATGTTATTTGATTATTTTAGATGTACACCAGTTTGTTCAATATTTGTTGTTTTGTATATTTATGTCCAATAGAAAAAATTTGACTTGAGCAAAGAAACAGAGCAAAATAAAACAGTAGTGGACTGAAGAGGGGAACTTTTTCTGCAAAGTGTGGGACCTGTTGAGTCCAGAAAATAGATCTGCCAGTGGAGAGGAGTGACTGCAATGGTGTAACTATAATAGAATATATTTTTGGTGCTTAGCATCGACATGAGGTTTTTCTTTCATTAAATCAACTGCAGAACACAATGAGGCTGATATAAAAAAGGGACTTTAATGCATTTGTTCCACTAGGAATACACACTAAAAAATGAATGTGTATTTTGGATCCACCAATCCAAAAAAACGAGAAAAAAGTTCCTTTGGATAAACAGTCGGTCACCACTGTAGTTCTGGATAAAACTAATGCTTATAACAAATCTTTGATAAGAATGCAGCTAGAGAGATCATCCTAATATCAGTAAATTAATCTTTATCTGTAAACGTAGGACAACCCACAATACCACAATAGTTATGGAAAATAGTTGAAATTGATTATTTCAGTATTTTTACATGATTTATATTAAGTGTTTATCGGATCCTATTTCAACCTCTTTGTGTCTGAAACTAAGGTTTTGATTTTTTTACAGAGCTGAAATTTCTTTTTAATTATTTGAGGTTTTTACTGGGTCCACAGACTCTCTAGGAAAGATGGCCACCATGACATCGCTCATTGGCTAGTGAGTGACATCTTGTTTGACGCTCAGTAACCAAGGTTTGATATCAGACTTAACTGGAAAACAGATGAATACTGCAAACTTAAGCTGAAGCGTCCACCTGCTTTATCCACCTTTTCAACTCCAATGGGGACATCATGATTTATAAATAAAGTTTTTTCAGTTTTTTAAATTGAGGAAGCTCAATGAGGAAAAGAGTGCAGGGTCAAAGCGCTTGGCTGCAGGCTTCATGTCTGTAAGCCACGCTCATCTTTTCATCAGTCTCAGTTCAAACCCTCAGGGAGATAAGCATCAAGTCAGTTTCCATCTGAAATGAATCGCATAACCTCGAGTCCCAACAAATGGTGTTGGACGTTTACTTGCAGACTGCAAATGGTGGCAACATTCAGGCTTAACAAATGATTAGCGTTCCCAGATGAATTTGCGAGTCCTGCAGGGCTCCCATAGGCTCAAACATGGGATGAAGGCCATTTGTTTTGACTAGTGTCAAAATTAATAGAGGAAATGACACAAAAACTAATGATCCATGAACAGTGTGGCGTGAATGTCTCCAGCTCCCCCTCACAGACGACACAGACAAACTCCCTCACTCCTCCATCACTCTGCCTTTGGAAACCCTTAATGTTTGCTATTACATCATGTCCCTCCCAGTGCTGCCACACAGCTCATCACCCATGCCTGACCTCAGCTTTTTGAGTGTTTACAGGCCAACAGCCTCACAAAAACGAAGGTTTGTTATGCCTTACCATTTCTGAATCGCTGTGGCAGGAGCCTTTGTGGGTGATGCATGTGGTTTTCCAGCTTTTCTTTGCTTACCGTAATGCAAGCTCTGTCTGACAGATTCTGTCCCACAGTCTGCACTTTGAAAGAGGGCTTCAGTCTGTCACCACTGTAGTCCACCTGCTCCCTACATAGCTTTTTAGTCAACATACAATTAAATATCTGAGTACATATCTGCGATGGTCTGATGATGCACAGCTAAGTCTAACCCAATCCTCAACCGGATACTGGAAATCTTATGTATATTAAAAGGTTAACTGTAGCCATATCAACCCCCTTTTCCAGAGACAAGCACATACTGGTGCGTTGTATCCCTAGTTTTCTGATTAGATACAGCACTTGAAAAACTGTCAAGTTTATATTTTGGATCTTCACATGAACAAAAAAATCCATGGTGTACATCACGTAGTGCACAGCCATGCCCACAGCTGTAGTTTCCACGAGTAATATCTGAACACTTCAGAAAAGAATCGCTCTCAGTTTCGGGGTGGACATTAAATTTAGGATCATGACTTTCTCATAGTGAATAATCGAAACCACGCAGCAACTACTACTACTAATGACTAACCTCTGGCTGTGGATCAGTCGGCCTCACCGCAGTTCCTTAAACAGACACGAAAAATGAATCTATTTTTTTTTTATGTTCAAGGAGATTTATTTCATGTCAGTGAGCATGAAATAATAATAAGTAATGCATTTCAAAAAGAAAAATATTTCATGTCATGAGCATCTAGTTGTTTTTGTAGAGAAAGCAGTGTCACCATAGCAACCAGGAAAACAAAACTTTAAAAAACATGGTAACCTTTATATTTTAACCTAAACCGTGATTTTTTTTTTTTTGCTTTAGAAACATGTAATGTATTTAAAAATGATAGATGTAACAAAATGTGACATGTATCACTCAAACTTAGGTCTTTCTCCTGCACCACCCACCCCAAACTCTGAATGTGGATATTTCTTACTTTACCTTGCAGACTGCAGTAGATGGGTATCAAACCATCAACCTTCTGATTGATAGAACTGTGACTCAGGGTCTTCTATCTTCCATGTGCTAATTAGTTTGTATTACCCTAACATACAAGTACAACAAATTACAGCAGTGATATATATATATATATATATATATGTGTGTGTGTATATATATATATATATATATATATATATACACACACACATTTATTTTTATTTTTTTTTATTTTTTACTGGAAATCCTTCAATCAGAGGGTCTGTGTTTAGATGTCAATGAGGTACCCAACTTTCTGTTAACTTCTAACTCTGCAGTACCCTCTTTCACGGACACTTGGATGCTACTTCTTACTTAGACCGAGGGTTTAGACCATTCTTGCGTCATTGCTCATTTGCTTTGGGGAACTGAAGGTGCATTTGGGCCTGGAAGTAGCTGATAATGTCAGACTTACAAGCAGGTGGATTCTGGTTGGGTGAATCTCATTGGGTGAATGGCAGGAATTGATTTAGAGGAAACAAACAGCAGCTTGGAGTCAGGGACTTATTTTAGGATTTTCTTTTATTTCATCTTTTGTTCTGTTTGCTTTTTTTTGTACCTTGTTCTTTTTCTGCCTCTGCAGTCCCAGATTGCTTCGGAGACCAAAGAAGAGCGAGTGCTGCAAACTGTGTATTTGCACAATATGTATGTTTGACGGCTCACTGTACAAATGTTGAACAGATTGCTTCTCTCGTCTCTTTGATAGGTGTATCTGTCTATGCCGTCGGTTACCTTCTCATTTATCTGCACAGCAGTGTGTGCGTGCGTGTTAAAGTGTACTAAGCTTACAGTAAATGTGCATGTGTGTATTTGTCATTCTGTGTTACTCATTCGCACGCGGCCTCTGACAGCCATTTATTCGTTCAATCTGTCAGGTGTGAACCTGTGCGTGTCTCACCATACTGGAGTTGTCAAACTGGTTTACAACAGGCAGTGTTGGTGTGCGAGTGTGAGCTCTCTGTGAAGCTGATTAAAAGTGAGAGGTTTCTGATTGCCTCGACCCTCCGTGGAATTATTAGCATAGCACACACACACACACACACACACACACACACACACACACACACACACACACACACACACACACACACACAGAGTAAGTAATTGAGCATTTCTCTTCAACATCACATGTAACAGGATCCAGTCCAGGAGCTCAATAGTGAGCTAACAGACTAACACTTTGCTGTTTACTCTCCACATTTAAATTTATGCAGATGACCCGAAGCAAAAGATGAATGAGCTTGTTTGTGCTTGAAGGCCGGAGTCTCGCTCTCTGTCATCTTCCAGTTAAGACCTGTTTCAAACTGGGACTCTGGAGGCTGTCAGGCTTATGCCTCATAAAATTTATGAACAGACTTCAAAAACAAGCAAAGTCAGTTCAAATTTCACCTTCCAATGCATCACAGAATGCTGGGACTTTATCCATGAAACGCAGCATTTGGTTGGTTCGCGCTCCCTCAGTGTGCACCTGTTGGCTGTCCATTTACCAGAACTGTGATCAGGCAAAATTTATATAGAGGCACAAATTTTAGAGCTGTTACCCAGCAGCGGTCTGACTGAACTGAGTAACATGTTACAGGGTTTGTCTGGACAGAAGCTGAGGTAGCCTTCCTTTACATGTAGAACTGTCAGGTTCAATCACCC
>NW_024582817.1:459873-467910 GCF_018398535.1 Haplochromis burtoni
CACACACACACACACACACTTCTTTACACACACACACACACACACAGGGAAATGCAAACTCCACGCAGTCATTTAGGCATTTCAGTAGAAACAAACCCAGCACCTTCTCCAGGAGACAGTGCTGACAACATGCCACCCACACAGAGGACAGTGCCTCATTTCCTTTCAGTGTCTGCACTGTAAGAACGGACCATTACAGTTCCTGGATGTCAGTTTCTGAGGTTTTATTTTAGGTTTTACTATGGAGGAGAGGGTTTTGAAATGTGACTGACACAGGTGTACATTGATTGATTGAACTCATAAATGCAGCACTGGCAACCAACATTAAAAATGAAACAGCAGTGAAGTCAGCGCTTTATTGAGCTTATATGTGAAAGAGGAAATACAATTTTGACTCAGCTACTAGAGTCTTACTGTACAGCAGCATAGGAAGAAAATGAGGAGGCTAGATGAGGATTACCAGAAAAATAAACTACACCAAAGGTGATATTGCAGCTGATTGGCTGTTTACTTAATGTTTGAAAATGAACAGAGAATACAGCAGTGAAGCCTTGTAGTTCTAGGGGGTACTTACCTTCAGGTAATCTTAAAGATCCCCAAAACTGGAGCAGATGGCCGCCCTTTTACTCAGCTTGGTTCTGCAATAGGTTTCTCCTGTTAAAAGGAAGTTTTTCATTCCCCCTGTCACCAAGCACTTGCTCATTGGCAGGTCATCTGTTTGTTGGGGTTTCTCTGTTTTTGTAGGGTCTTTACCTTTCAATATAAAGCACCTCAAGGTGGCTGTTGGAATGTTTTGATGCTACATAAATAAAAACAAAATGAATTGAAATAAAATTGAACATTTTGGCCTTGAGAACACTCAATCCTTTTGGTAATAGGTTTCTCAGATGGAAACACACCTTTAGCTAAATACACGGTGTCCTATCCCACATGGAAAAGAAATAGTAAAAACTTATATGTGATTACTCATGAAAGTGGCCACTTTCTCATTACTTTCATACTTTGTTTTAGTAAGTATACAAAACATACAAGTTTCATTATATAATTTTTCAAGGGATGTTAAATCTGTTTTCACTCTTATATGCTTTTCATACAAGTTTCACACAAGACAGATACAAACTTTATACGATTTATATATATCTTTTCCATATGGGATCTTTCTGCAGGATACTTTGTTTTTAAGTGACTGCAGAGTTGCACAAAAAATTGACCTTAAAGAATGACTCACAACTCACTGAAAATGTTAAAGTGCAAGAAAAGCAGAATTAGAAACTGTCACAGATGCATTAAGCGCCACCTTTCAGTCTTGTTAATCCCCTATTCCATTGCTGTTAGCTTCCACCTGTGCAAGTGTCTGCTAATTACTGAACTAAAAGCAGCAACTGTTCAGACATTTCATATGTATACTGTTTATGTGGCTATGTTTATGGTGTTGGAGGAAACTAAAGGAGACAAACAGTTTGTTCATTATTCTCATGTCCTCATAATGACTCCATGGTTGATGCGTCACCATCTGGCTCATGCACGCACACACTGCTGTGATAATGCACTCATTGAATCTAATGACAACACACCGCTTGTTGTAATGAGACTCCAGTTTATTTCATACAAATCCAAAGCAAAGCATGATGGGTAATCTGACTTGTTGGTAATAATTAGCTTCTTGTCGCTGTGGAAACATCTTAAACCGCTTGTCGGGACAAACACTTACCTCAAAAGATGGATTCTTTTGAAACAAACAGCACACAGTCGCGGTCCAGCGTCTCCTCGACTCAGCTGGAAAAAAATGTGATGTCGAGTTGCCAGATAGTAAATAAAGAACCTGGTGGGTTGCCAGGTCATCAGTGAAACTCTTCCCCTGCAAATTGGGTTGTAACTCAGCACGGTGAATCATGTCAAGTGCGTGTGAGTGTATCTGTGAGCGTGTGTGTGTTGTGCTCAGACAGAGGCACTTGAACTAAATTGCCCCCCTGGTACCCAGAATGCATCTGGCGCTGGCAGGAGTGGGTGTGTGTCTGTGTGTTTTAAACATCACGATGCCTCAGTGTAACACACAGATGCTGCTTTGTGACCCCCCCCCACTCCACCTCCCTCACCGTTTCCCTGGTAACCAGCAGGGAACTTATAAAAGCTTTTTCATGATCCTAACTTCATTATCTTGTAATGTCAAGACCTATTCAGTCAGGACTGGAATCAAGTTACCAAATTAACTCCTTTTCAAACTGTTTTCCATTATATCATAAACAGAACAGTGTTTGCCTCATTTCTCGAAATGAAGTAATAAAAAAACAACGTGTAATTCTTCATGATGCTCAGAAAGTGCATTTTTCATTCTTCCCAGAGCTGCCCCAGTCTCCGTGTTCCTTCAGTGCTGCCTGCCGCTTTGTCCCTTCCCGTAACTGTTGTGGGTTTGCATGTTTATGTGAATGCTTACTTGGGGTTTTAACTACTTCACTGACGTCTGCCTAGTTTGTTTTTTTAAACCAGCGGTCCCCAACCCCCGGGCCTCAGACCGGTACTGGTCCGTGAGTCGTTTGGTACCGGGCCGCGAGAGTTGAGGCTCAGGTGTGAAATGTATGGTTTTCAGGGTTTTTATCGGTTTTCAGCGTTATTTTGTTATCGTTTTTATTGTTAACTCTGTTTTCCTGGGTCTTTTCACATGTGTTATGAATAAATTTTCTTTTTTTCGGTACCGGTACTAGTTTTATTTTGTTGTATTTATCCGCGAAACCTTAAAGGCCGGTCCGTGAAAATATTGTCAGGCACAAACCGGTCTGTGGCGCAAAAAAGGTTGGGGAGCTGTTTTAAACTACGATGTCATGAACAGCGGTGGATTTTAAAGAACTGTGTTACTGTATTCACATCACTTTTTTTTTGGTTATGCAGTAATGTAACTTACAATTATGCTATTACTTGGGTTACAAAGGCTCTTTAGTTATCTGCACATTGTAGATTGAAAGAAAAAAAAATCCTTTCCTGTTAGCTGCAATCAGCTGATTTCAATTACTGTGCAGGAGGAGGAAAATGGTGGTGTTCTGTAATAGAGATATGGACATTTATGTGAGTGAGTGGTGAAATGCAACAACCACATAATACTGCTAATGCAACTGTTGCTCTTTGTAAACATGTGCACAGACAGCATGCTAATGCTAAGCTAGCCAAGAAACCAGAGTAAGTTCAAACTGAGTGAATGCCGACCCAGCCCAGCAGCCAGACCCTGAACTTCAACAGTAAAAACAGCTATGCTACATGCTCAATTTCTACCAGCTCATTTTTCTACAGTAGAATCACCATGGCGATTGCTTTGAAGTCTCTTTTCAGATGGTTTTCAACTTTGCCAGTTTTTAGTTCATACCTAAAAAGAAGGTTCATGTGCGTGTCATCATAAAGATAGGGATTCATGGTGTGTGTGGAACTTTAACCTCAGGTTTATGTTGTAACCTGGTAATTATGAGACAGTTCATTTCAAGGCATTTTACTGAGTAACGAGAAGGTAATTTAATGAGTAGTGTAACAACTTTCTCCTGTGAATAACTTAAGTACAAACACAACACTGTCGACGAAACATTTTGCACCGTGAAAGGCGCCTCCGGTAGCACCCAAAAGCCAGATGAAGATGCTAACCATCGCACAAAAAGTTGGACTTCTAGACATGCTAAAGGAAGGTAGAAGTTACCATATTTTTCGGACCATAAGGCACACCGGATTATAAGGCACATTAAGCGAAATAAAAGCAGTCAGATATGTCAAACTTTTTTCAATTCATTCTTCTTGCTTCCTCTACTTCCGTACCATTGATTCATTAATGCTGAATTCTCTCGCAGCTGCTCTATTCCCATGTTCTGGACCTGGACCTTTGGATTCATTCTATAATACTGGTAATAATGAAGGTTTAAACTTTGAGAGTGTTTAAACAAGAGAGTGTGAAAATGTTCATGCCTGTCTGACAAAAGTGTATAAAGTGTTTAGTGAGGGGTTTTACAGCCTTACAACATCTATAATAATTGTAAAAAATAAAGCTGGCTACTTCGCGGATTTCACCTATCGCGGGTTATTTTTAGAACGAAACTCCCGCAATAAATGAGGGACCACTGTACACCAATTTTTATATACTACAGGGAAAACGAAAACAGCATCTGTGTCAAAATAAACTACAGTGTAATTTGAGTTCTAAGCATCCCAGAAACTGTACAGAAAGGCATAAACTCAACATTAATTTTAAAAACACCAGCATATCTTTGTAAATGCCCTATAGGAAAAAACATTTTCCGTGAAAATAACGTCACTTCAGGTTTCGGGCAGGTAAAGGCAGACATCAGATAGTTCGCGCTGATGTTTATTCCAGTGTAAGAATTGTTATGAACAGCTGATCAGATGAACTTTGATCAGCGGTAAACTGTGTTTCTGAAATATTATGTTTTTGTTGCTGCAAATGCTTTTTATGCAATTTTTGCAAAGCCATATGTAGAAGGAAACCATGAACTAGGACAAGCTGAATCCGTAAGATGTAAGTACAACTCCTCCAGTTTGATATGCAAAAATGTGGTTGCAATTCTTCCGGACTTTAAAAATAGCTACGCAAAACAGAGCATGCCCATTCTGACCAGCCATAAAGGGTTGGAAGTCATGTTATACTAGGCAGGATGAATATATATATATATATATATATATATATATATATATATATTATATTACGATATTCGTATCGATATTGAACCGTTCGATACAGTGCTTTCGGTTCGGTACGCATATGTATCGAACAATACAAAATTTGTAATTTATTTTATCAACTTTCCTTCTGACGATGCTGTCTGTGTTGAGCGCTCAGTGAATCTGCGTTCGACTACTCCGCCTAGGGTCGACAGTGCAGCCTAGGCGGAGTAGTCGAACGCAGATTCACTGAGCGCTCAACACAGACAGCATCGTCAGAAGGAAGAGCGCAGGGCAAGCTAGCGAGACAGAAGTTAAGCTCTCCTTACAACATGGACCTCCCCCACCCTCATTCAGATCTGGCGTTTGGAATTATTTTGGTTTTCATGTGACGTATGACCCTGAAGGTAAGCGAGTCATGGACTAAAGTAAAACAGTATGTTGGATGTGCCATGCAATGCTCAATTACATGGGTGGGAACTAGTGTGTTAGCGCAGTTAGCTCGTTAACGTGTTGGCCGTCTAGCCCCATGCACGGGGCGATCGGCGGTAGCTCGTTAACGGAGATTTGCCGTGTTGTGGCGTTAAGGTCATTTCAACGAGATTAACCTGAAAGCACTAGTGGGAACACAACGAATATGACTGCACATTTACGCCGACATCATCCTAGTGCAAAGACAAGTGGAAGCAGAAAAAAAACAAGCAAGCATGCTACTAACTTTAGCCGAGTCATTTAGACAGCTGTTTAATATGCTGCTGAGAATATAGCCCAGAAGAAGCGGATAGTATAGCTTTTATTTTGGAAAGAGACATTTCTCTGTAATAAACTCTCTTTTCCAAAGATGAGTGATTCCTCAATCAGATACAGGGCTCGCAATATCGCTAGCCCGACGTCCCGGGGCTAGCGATTTTTTCAGTCGGGCTACCAAAATCTATCTCTCCCTGCCCGTCGGGCTATTGTAGGAAGGAAAAATATATGTCAATGCTTTTGCATTCTTTCGAAATGTAGCTGGGTAATTATGTCATTGGCATCGGTGAGCCACTGTCAATATGTGACATATTGAAATCGCGTTTGAATTTGCGCTTGTTTTTTTGCTTTCACTTTGCAATCGCGCGAACTGTGTATAGAGAGCGACAGCACTGATCTGTGAGTGATGATAATTTGCGCACCAATTCCTCTGACATCGTCTTATTAATTGTTAGCTTACTATGCAAACATGACAAGTGAAATCTCCCGCAGCTTAAACATGTGAGAGGTTGATCGCGCAGAGAATCGCTGAGCTTATGTGAGTGCGTGTGTAAAAGCAGCAGGATTATATTTGACTACGATGACCTGGATGACTGAGAACCTTCACAGACAGATATATATTTTAGTTCTGCTGAGCCAAATAAGACAGGTCAGGGTGAAGAAGTGACAGCCAAAGAAAAGCTTACCACAAAACGGAGAAGTTATGACAAATCAGACTATAAGGCAAAAAGAAAGTGCAGCTTTATGGTTTCATGGACAAAAGAATTTCTGTGGCTGCAATATGACGAGCTAAATAACCAGGGCTGCACATAAGTGGTCCGCAGGTGCGCATTCGCTGTCAAAATAAAAAACACGCACAAGGGTTAGGGTTAAATTTAAAAACTGTACTTTTGAGTTAAAATATATATTTATAATTTTAATAAATGACAAATTAAAAAGGCATGAACATTTTTTTTGTATCGAAAAAATATCGAACCGTGACACCAAAGTATCGAACCGAACCGAACCGTGAATTTTGTGTATTGTTGCACCCCTAATATATATATATATATGTATGTTCTGGTTAATCCCACTTTTAGTCAGGCGCATTAGGGGGCGCTAGTATAAATAGTAGCAGCCATCTGAGCATCCCCAAATCGCGTACCTGTTGTCATCTCCTTTCGGTCACCTGACTTCCCCCGGTGTTGCAGGTAGGAGCTGCGTGCATGTCGCTGCTGTCTCAGCCTGACTGGGCGCGTGTGTTGATTAGTGTTACTCATGTTCAGAGATGGGTAGTAATGCGTTACAAGTAACATTACAAGTAACGTGTTAATGTAATCAGATTACTTTTTTCAAGTAATGAGTAAAGTAAGGGATTACTATTGCAAAAAAGGTAATAAGATTACTGTTACTTTCCCGTAAGCACGCTGCATTACTCCTTTACTAAAACCGTGACTTTTTTGCAAGAGTGTTTCACAGCACACAGCTGTTTGTGGCAACAGCTGTGTGCAGATCAACAAAGGATAATATATCGAGTGCGGGAGAGAGTATGACCGTACAGCGTTTAAAGCGTGGATGTACTGACCTTACTTTGAGTTTGATTCCGTAAAAAGTGACAAAAACATTAGCGTCCGCTGCTCACTGCATAGGAACTTCTTTTTACAGCGAAAAAAATCGTAAACTTTTGAGCAAGCACGGACTGTCACAGTCTGGCGAGGGCAGACTGTATGAATTGAAAAAAGGACCCAAAATGCAGACTCCAAGGAACAGGGAACAAAACTTGAATGTTAACAAAAAGTAGTGATGGCCCGCTTGAAGCTGACGCTCCGGAGCGTGTGTCGAAAAAAAACAACACACTGGTTCAGAAGCACTGTGTCGAAGCTTGATTCATTTGGCAAAAGTCACGTGACCAGTGACGTCCGAAGCTTCATTACGCACGTAACTGCTTCGGTACCTGATTCAAATGGATATAAGGAAGTGAATCATCCACGGGATTCGTGGAGTGTGTTGATGGTGACAGATAGCGAACGAGGTGATCATTCCACTGACAGATATGGAGCCAGCGAGGAAGAGAGGACGTTCTGGCGTGTGGGAATATTTTGATTTTATCTGCCGAAGTGAAAAACTTGAAATGTCCAAAATCATGTTTTCATAATGTAAATATCATTACAGCATATGACTTTAGGAACACTTCCATGTGAATTAAAGCTAATGAAGACTACAAAAATGTATTTGACACTATACGTACATTACATTGCTACAGTTTAGAAAATCATTTTGTTTATTGTTTTTAGGTGATAGTCTGCAGGACCCAGGAATACCTGCATATCTACCAGCTTGCAGTGTAGTTCCTGCACTCCACAGCCTCTTCTGTTCCATGCAAGTGGATTTTCTCCAGGGCAGGAGAAACTATTTCTAAGAAAAGAAACAGACTCAGCCAGCGCACAGTAACACTAATCCTCTTTTTAAATGTAAATAACAAAAGGGCTACCTTACATAGATCATGTTTTTACTTTGCAAGTTCTTGATTAGGGGTGGGTTTTGATTATCGCCTTTCTGATTACAATCCATGCTAAATTGAATAAAGTGATATTGATTCATTAAAATCCCGTGTCGATTTGTAAATTAACGTTATTATGCCTGAAACGCCAGCATCTCATT
>NW_024582818.1:0-2565 GCF_018398535.1 Haplochromis burtoni
CTGGTGCAAATTACTGACCTCTGTCATCATTTTAGGTGGGGGAACTTGCACAATCGGTGGCTGACTAAATACTTTTTTGCCCCACTGTATATATATGCTCACACGCTCACCTCGCAGTTGTCTCTGAGGTTAATGGTAGGGCAACCAGGGCCCTGGATTTTAACCTGAGAACCCTGTGGCATTCGCATCTGAGTTTGAGGAACCCACACAGTGTCGACCCTTGCAGATGGAGTTGCAGCCTCTGCCTGACTTAAAATACCTGGTGTGAAGACAATATGAATCACCCACTGTTTTGCACAGATGGTCCTCTCTATGTAGGAGAGGTTTGCTAACATGCACGACCAAGAACATTTCTCAGCCTGTCTCAGCAAAGCCACCCGCGGCAGCAGGAACTGCAAGGTTATAGATGGCTTTCTAACTAATGCTGAACTGCCAGTTAACCCTTCAGATATGTTGGCCCAGTAGGAGGCCAACTATTGCAGCAGACTTGGAAGACTTGACAGAGGAGATGTAAAGTAGCCTGTCCAGATGCACTAGGGGCTCAAGAAGGGTCAGGTCCAGGGGGGGGGGGATCTCCCTTCTTCTGCAAGGTGGCAACTGGGTTGTGGCAGTTGACTCACCCCCTCTTCCACTCACTCAGAGCAGTTCATGTGCCAGGGCCCTTGCATGTGGTGGCAGACATGTTGAGAGGGGGCCTGAGTCCTCGAGAGTGGAGACTCTGTCCTCAGGTAGTCACTTTGGAAGGGCAGAGGTCAGCCTTTTTTCATCCAGGGAGTTGACACACTGCCATCTGTTCTTCTCCCTGCAGAAAAACAATGTTCCACTCAGGTGGGACAGAGTTCTCAGTTCCAAAGAGCCCCTTCAAGAGCAGAGGGACCCCCATTCTAACCCTGCATTCTGTCAAAGACTCTATCTGACTTCAACTTATCTCAGTTTATGGAGCTACAGTCACTTCCCACTGGTGGACCAGGAGGTAGCTCACTGCCAGGATGCAGTATGCTCTGTCTGGGTTTTCACAGTGTATATCACATGCACTCAGACCATTAGGACAGGGGTGGCTGTAGCTCAGATGGCAGAGCAGGTCATCCACTAATTGGAATGTTGGTGGTTTAATCCCTGACTGTTTTTTTGTCTGGTAAATACTAACCCCAATGCACTATGTACTTAATGAATACATATTATTAAAATCTGGGCTATAATTGTTGTATTGATGTATAGCAACTTGAAATGCTCCCAAAAATGGCACCACACCATGTAAAAATATAATATAAGCTATGGCGGACTTGGTTCTATGGTAGGTCTTAAAGGGTTAAGCACAGAAAAAGTACTTGTCTGAATCGATGAGTGAACGTGTTATATGTAACTTTAAAATACTGAACCTGGTGGTCCTCAGCTTACAGATTACAAGGACACTGAATTAGCCGGAGCACTATCAGCCGCTGCCTGCTTGTGGCACCCCCAGAAGTATGAAGTCATATGTATCCATCAAGAAACCATCATTTCTAACACTTTTAGTATTTTAGATTTAATTTAGATTTCTTTTATTTACATTACTTTTATCTATCATCTGCTCAAATCATATTAATTATTGTCCAATATCATCCTCTTTAACAGGCAGTTGTCTCCAGAAGATTTGGCACAGGTTCCAGCTAACTCTACCTCCAACATTTTGAATCGTCTGATGGTCAGTTATGACCCAAGAATAAGACCTAATTTTCAAGGTAAAGTTCCAGTGTATACAACCACCATGCAGAATTACATTTGTCTTTTCATCAAGTCAAAACACATTTCCCAAAATACATGCAAAGTCTGCACTCATGACTTTTGTTTAAAGACAGACTTTGGTTTAAATATGTTGAAATGGTCATGACACTGACATTCCTGACATAAAACACATGCATAATACATACCATAAATCTTTTCAACATTCTATTGCAGATGTGCATGGTGACATTGGTCAAATCCTATCAATCCCACCTGTTAATGATAGCTCCTCTATTGATTGTGGCACGATTGTATAAGCCTCTATTATAGTAAATTTGAATCATGCTTTTCCTTCCATTTATGAAAAGTGTAGGGATTTCAAACAGTTTGTCAGTACAGACAGTGTCCCATTGTTTAATACCATATATTGATTATAAAATGATTATTAAATGGGATACCTTTAGCTAAAGGACCCCATTTTTCAAACAGGTATCATGAAAAGAAAGCTGAATGCAGACTGGACAGAATCTGGAAAGTATGTTAAATATATGATAAGTAACACATACAAATCTATCGTTATAAATCCCTTTATGAAAGTTCAGGTAAATACTTTACATTTTTTGACTCTCTTATGTCTGATAACTACCATTAGTGTGATTTATGTCTTATGATATGCCATAAAATAATCATGAATTTGAGTGAATTTTGTTTGTATATATTCTTCATTTATTTATTCACTTATATGACACATTGAGATTTAAAACTATTTTTTGAAGAGAAACGTGAGCAAGAGGGCAGCAGAGGTTACAACAGATTATAGCACCTAACAAGATAACAAGTAAAAAAACAAACCCTAGCTTT
>NW_024582818.1:19073-27195 GCF_018398535.1 Haplochromis burtoni
GTTCTCAACAAGAACCGGTTTTTGATACCCATCCCTAATCTCCCCTGTATAATGTTTAAAAAAACCCATAAAAATAAAGTATCAAAAAAAGAAAAAAGTTCAACACTTTCAACTATTCATAGTGCAAACATCTTTCAGCTTTTTCCTATAGGGGTCACCACTGCAGATCATCTTGCATTTTATCCTATCTCTGCATCTTCCTCTGTCACATCAGCCCTCTGTATGTATCCATGAGCCTCCTCTGAGTTCTCTTTCTTTTGTTCCTTCCTTCCATCCACTATCTCTTCTCTGTACATGCCCAAACCATGTCAGCCTTGTCTTGATGCATGCTCAATCAGGCAAGTAAATCCCAAAAAGTTGATTCTGTTCACATGGGCATGGATTTTTTAGTGGGAGAAACGTTTCATCACTCATCCAACTGACTTCTTCAGTCTCAGCTGACTGCAGGTTTCCAACCTTATAAACAGTACATTTGCACAATGACTGAAACTACCACCACTGGCAAACAATGGGCTTTGAGGTCAGTTTCTTCATTAATATGGAAATTGTCATGACCATTGATCAAAGACCACTGATCAATGGCCATGAGTACCATTCACAGAGAGTTGGGGAATGGCTGCAATCACAGCATTGTGAGATGGTGACAGATGTACCCTTTGACCCCCTCCTCGATTCAGAGATGGTGTAGCCACATTGCCACAGGTGTATAAAATCAACCACCAAACACCATTACTAGCAATAAGGAATGCATTTTCAGAGTGGGAGAAAATGAAATAGTGGCTAAAAAGAAAATCCTTGCTCGAGTGACAGCTTTCCTATCAGGCACTGTAATTCAAGCACTCACTGAAAAGGGGTGGGGGTAGGGAGAGCGAATGTCCTGTCACTGCCATGAGTAAGTCTACCCTTTGAAAGCCACTACTGATAAAGACACGAGCCAGTGAAGAATGCAGGATATGAGTTTAACATTAGCAGCTCTGTTCGTGCAAGCAAATCATTAAATAGGGCCAGAAAAGGAGGGAGGCTAAAGACAAGCTTTGAAAGATGGATACAGAAAAGAAGAGATGCTATCAAACTACTTATACTTAAAGTACTCTAGAATATGTGTATGCATTGCTAGCTGTTCAACAGTATTTACAGCCTGGCAATTTCTGCTCTAGTTATCTAGATATGACATTGCTCACGAGATTGTTTTACTGTTTTTTTGGCAGTAAAATATTATAATGATAATTTTATTAAATGTAAAGAAAGACTTTTGCCATGAAGATGAATTTCAAAGTCTTCAAAAGAAAAATCCCAAAACACAGCTTGCTCTGTCATTTTGATGTCGCCTGTCATCATTTACACAACACTAATACAATGATTAAGGCCAACTGAACAATCACAATTCTTGTATTGATATGCATCAAAACATCCCACCTTAAAAGTTGCTTCTGAGTGAATGCATATTTACTGAAATGTAAATTTTCTGCGGAGGAGTTCACATGGTCACAAAAAATAGGCAGTTGTGTTTGCATGGATCCTCATACTAATAGTACAAAGCCCCAAGTGTGATGGAAGAAGCATCGTTGAGTGCGAGAGGAGCTCGCTACTGTAGCCGGTTACCAAGATTATGTGAGGTGCCCTCTGAAGGTCTACTAGATGATGTAAATGCAGCACTACTGACTATACCTACCGCCACCATTACAGAGACTAACAAGTTGATCTACACTACGGCAGCAGTAATCAGTGAGATGCTTGGCTACAAGTTGAGCAGCCACAAGGAGCAGTACCCTCCATGGAGAAGATGACTAGAGGCTAAGATCAAGGTAGCATGGAGGGAAGTAAGCCAACTATCGGAGCTGCATAAATGGGCAGTGAAGAAGGTGCTTAAGAAGTACAGCAAGCTGTCCATATCTGAGGCCTTGGAAACTGTCAAGCAAAGACTCACAGCCTTGGTCAGCTGCTTGAAGAGGTACACTAGAGAGATAAGAGTTGGTCAGCAATAGGTCCTGACATGGTTCATGCCTACTGGCTCAAGAAGCTGACTGCACTGCATGAGTGTCTTGCAGCATAAATGAACCAGCTGCTAGTAAATGAGAGACACCCAGAATGGCTAACTTAAGGCCAGACAGTTCTGATCCCCAGGGACCCCCAGGTCCCCTCCAACTACGGACCAATAACCTGCCTCAGCACCATGTGGGGCCAGTCCCATCCACCTAGAACCCGCAGAGGGTCAGGCACCAGGGACTGGTGAGTGTCAGTACCACGGTCCAGGATGAGACAATGCACATCCATGAGTACATCAGGAAGATGGCCCCAACCGACCGTGTGCTCAGTGAATACCTCAGGCAGCAGAAACCCGAGGAAGAGGAGGAACCATCATAAAAGAACAAGCCCCTGCACGGTATGTACCACCGGCAGATAGAGGAAGCGGCTGACATCCAGAAGTCCTACCGGTGACTGGATAAAGCTGGACTGAAAGATAGCATAGAGGCACTAATCATGGCAGCACAAAAACAAGCTCTGACCACAAGACCCATCTACCACACCAGGCAAGACCCCAAGTGCAAACTGTGTAAAGATGCCCCTGAGACAATCCAGCACATATGGTGCAAGATGCTGGCAGGCAGGGAATACATGGAACACCACAACCAAGTGGCCGGCATAGTGTACAGAAACATCTGTGTCGACTATGACCTGGAAGTCCCGGGGTCAAAATGGGAGAGGTCAAGGGTGGTAGAGAATGACTGTGCTAAGATCCTGTGGGACTTCCAGATACAGACGGACAAAATGGGATGGCTATCCAACTAGTTATAGTAGTGGTGGACAAGCAGAGGAAGACGGCTGTAGTGATAGATGAAGTGATACCAAATGACAGCAACATCAGGAAGAAGAAACACGAGAAGCTGGAGAAGTACCAAGGGCTCAGAGAAGAGCTCGAAAGATGTGGAGGATGAAGGTAACAGTGGTCCCAGTGGTAATTGCAGCACTAATGACCCCAAGCTAGGCGAGCTGGCTCCAGCAGATCCCAGGAATAAAATCTGAGATCTCTGTCCAGAAGAGTGGAGTCCGAGGAACAGCTAAGATACTGCGCAGGACCCTCAAGCTCCCAGGCATCTGGTAGAGGACCCGAGTCTGAAGGATGAATACTGTGAGAGAAGGGAATTTTTTACAAGCCACAAAATGTTTTAGCACTGATAAAAATCACAATGTAATTTCCCTTACAAAACGAATCTCTCCATAGAACATTTTTGTTCAAAAGTCAATTTTGTATGTGTTTATTGATATTAATAGCTATTAATAAGCTATTAAGCTTTAATTTAATTTTAAGTTTTAAGTTTTAATTAAAACTCTAAGAACCTTTGTTTTTTTGTGAAATTTGTTTAGGCAGTATGGATGTTCGAACACGAAGTGGAGGGGAAAGAGGGGCAGAGCAACACATGAGGACATTTTTCTTCATACTTGAGAAAATTTCCACCTAACAACTTGTGTAAAATGTTATGTTTTATTTGTGTTATTATTAGATAACATATTAAATATTATTTTTCATAGAATTTTAATTTTGCTATCTCGCTCTACATATCTCTGGAATAAGTAAGAAAGAGTTTAGGATGTGTTGTTAACATAAAAAGCTGGTAAATTAACTTATTTAAAAAAAAGGATTATACAGTAATAGGGCAATTTTTTCTTTGTCCTGTTGAGCCTGTTGTGTGTTTTCTGTTTACACATGCAGGCTGTCGGTGACACTGTCTTGTCCCTTGGATCTTACGCTTTTCCCAATGGACACACAGCTATGCAAGATGCAGCTGGAGAGTTGTGAGTATATTCCTGATCTAGCTGCTCTCTCCGCCCTTGTTATTTCTTGAGCTTCTCGCCTTCCTTCCAGCTGATGTTGCTGACACTTGTTATAGCTACATCTATGGCTGTCTTCCTCTGCTTGTCCACCATTACTCCTCGAGTTCATTAACCATCTGAAGTTTGTCTGTCTGAATACAAAAAACTAAATATACTATAAGAGGAATAGAGCTCCGATGCAGCCATGGGTATAGCTGCTTCTGAAGGACTTGGTCAGATTTGTTCACTTATTGGGGTGAGGAGTGGAAGGTAAGTGAGTAGAGCTATGCTGTAGAGATGAGACGAAAAATATATCAGCAGCGTTGAACACAGCGTGCTACTAAATTGCATTTTAATTGCTAACTCTCTGCCAATTTACTCTTTGACAACTTAAAAGGTATTAAAAATAAGAATTAATGATACATTTCAAAACTTCAGCACTCTGTAGGAATGTGAAGAAGACCTGGAAAGTTTGCAATATTTTAAAATTAAAACTACAATTAAATGAAATAATTAATGAGAGAACAAAATTTCTGATGCAAAGGCTGTGATTGGGGAACTTTGAACATGGTTATAAATCTGGAACATCTTTACCAGTCTTATTTATTAGGGGTGCAACGATACTCGTATCGATATTGAACCGTTCGATACAGTGCTTTCGGTTCGGTACGCATATGTATCGAACAATACAAAATTTTTAATTTATTTTATCAACTTTCCTTCTGACGATGCTGTCTGTGTTGAGCGCTCAGTGGATCTGCGCTCGACAGTGCAGCCTAGGCGGAGTAGTCGAACGCAGATTCACTGAGCGCAGGGCAAGCTAGCGAGACAGAAGTTAAGCTCTCCTTGCAACATGGCAAATTGAACCTCCCCCACCCTCATTCAGATCTGGCGTTTGGAACTATTTTGGTTTTCATGTGACGTATGACCCTGAAGGTAAGCGCGTCATGGACTAAAGTAAAACAGTATGTTGGATGTGCCACGCAATGCTCAATTACATGGGTGGGAACTAGTGTGTTAGCGCAGTTAGCTCGTTAACGTGTTGGCCGTCCAGCCCCACGCACGGGCGATCCGCGGTAGCTCGTTAACGGAGATTTGCCGTGTTGTGGCGTTAACGTCATTTCAACAAGATTTACGCTGACAGCACTAGTGGGAACACAACGAATATGACTGCACATTTACGCCGACATCATCCTAGTGCAAAGACAAGTGGAAGCAGACAAAAACAACAAGCATGCATGCTACAAACTTGAGTCATTTAGACAGCCGTTAGCACATGATTCTCCTTATGGGGACCTGATATGTTTAATATGCTGCTGAGAATATAGCCCAGAAGAAGCGTATAGTATAGCTTTTATTTTGGAAAGAGCCATTTCTCTGTAATAAACTCTCTTTTCCAAAGATGAGTGATTCCTCAATCAGATACAGGGCTCGCAAAATCGCCTGCCCGACGTCCCGGGGCTAGCGATTTTTCCAGTCGGGCTACCAAAATCTATCTCTGCCCTGCCCGTCGGCCTATCGTAGGAAGGAAAAATATATGTCAATGCTTTTGCATTCTTTTGGAAATGTAGCTGGGTAATTATGTCATTGGCATCGGTGAGCCACTGTCAATATGTGACATATTGAAATCGCGTTTGAATTTGCGCTTGTTTTTTGCTTTCACTTTGCAATCGCACGAACTGTGTATAGAGAGCGACAGCACTGATTGGTGAGTGATGATAATTTGCGCACCAATTCCTCTGACATCGTCTCATCAATCGTTAGCTTACTATGCAAACATGACAAGTGAAATCTCCCGCAGCAAGCTTAAACATGTGAGAGGTTGATCGCGCAGAGAATCGCTGAGCTTATGTGAGTGCGTGTGTAAAAGCAGCAGGATATATATTTTAGTTCTGCTGAGCCAAATAAGACAGGTCAGGGTGAAGAAGTGACAGCCAAAGAAAAGCTTACCACAAAACGGAAAAGTTATGACAAATCAGACTATAAGGCAAAAAGAAAGTGCAGCTTTATGGTTTCATGGACAAAAGAATTTCTGTGGCTGCAATATGACGAGCTAAATAACCAGGGCTGCACATAAGTGGTCCGCAGGTGCGCATTCGCTGTCAAAATAAAAAACGCGCACAAGATAAGAAGTTGCAACGCGTGTTTGCGTACATAAGATTTTCAGGAGGAGGACAGACATTTGTTTAGAACTCTTAAAGATGTCGAAGAAGCTCCTTTAAGCAATTACTGTGATGTTCCTCCACCTCCAAAGAAATGTCAGGAGTCCGAACCACAAAAGAAGCGCGTATTCTCGGAAAAGTAGTTGCAGGAGGTGAGCTGGCTTCAAACAAATGATGAACGCACAGAGATGTGGTGCGGAATGTGCCGTGAAAATTTAATAAATGACAAATTAAAAAGGCATGAACATTTTTTTTGTATCGAAAAAATATCGAACCGTGACACCAAAGTATCGAACCGAACCGTGAATTTTGTGTATCGTTGCACCCCTACTAAATAGCTAAAGCACTGTCAAACATATGCATATGGCATTGTACTATATCATTATATTAATCCCTTTACTATAGTATTCTTTTGTTTTTATGTTTTAGTTTCACTCTGATTTAATGGTATGTGTCGGTGCAATGTAAAATAAAGCATCGGGAGCTGGGATGCTACATCCTGACTCCTGTATTCTTTTGCATGGAGTTTGGCTTGCTACTGAATTGTGGACCTACGCACACATGCAGACACAAGGAGAGCAGTACATTGAAAAGATGGATATGGAGCTGAATAAAACTACAGGGTGGGCCATTTATATGGATACACCGTAATAACATGGGAATGGTTGGTGATATTAAAGTCCTGTTTGTGGCACATTAGTATATGTGAGGGGGCAAACTCCTCAAGATGGGTGGTGACCATGGTGGCCATTTAGAAGTCGGCCATCTTGGATACAACTTTTGTTTTTTCAATAGGAAGAGGGCCATGTGACACATCAAACTTATTGGTAATGTCACAAGAAAAACAATGGTGTGCTTGGTTTCAACGTAACTTTATTCTTTCATGAGTTATTTACAAGTTTCTGACCACTTATAAAATGTGTTCAATGTGCTGCCCATTGTGTTGGATTGTCAATGCAACCCTCTTCTCCCACTCTTCACACACTGATAGCAACACTGCAGGAGAAATGCCAGCACAGGCATCCAGTATCCGTAGTTTCAGGTGCTGCACATCTCGTATCTTCACACCATAGACAATTGCCTTCAGATGACCCCAAAGATAAAAGTCTAAGGGGGTCAGATCGGGAGACCTTGGGGGCCATTCAACTGGCCCACGACGACCAATCCACTTTCCAGGAAACTGTTCATCTAGGAATGCTCGGACCTGGCACCCATAATGTGGTGGTGCACCATCTTGCTGGAAAAACTCAGGGAACGTGCCAGCTTCAGTGCATAAAGAGGGAAACACATCATCATGTAGCAATTTCAAATATCCAGTGGCCTTGAGGTTTCCATTGATGAAGAATGGACCCACTATCGTTGTACCCCATATACCACACCAAACCATCACTTTTGTTGTAGTTCCAACAGTCTTGGAGGATCCATCCAATGTGGGTTAGTGTCAGACCAATAGCGGTGGTTTTGTTTGTTAACTTCACCATTCACATAAAAGTTTGCCTCATCACTGAACAAAATCTTCTGCGTGAACTGAGGGTCCTGTTCCAATTTTTGTTTTGCCCATTCTGCAAATTCTGTGGCCTGATCTGGGTCATCCTCGTTGAGATGCTGCAGTAGCTGGAGTTTGTAAGGGTGCCATTTGTGAGTAGCTAATATCCGCCGAAGGGATGTTCGACTAATGCCACTCTCCAGTGACATGCGGCGAGTGCTACGCTGTGGGCTCTTGCTGAATGAAGCTAGGACAGCCACTGATGTTTCTTCATTAGTGACAGTTTTCTTGCGTCCACATTTTGGCAAATCCAACACTGAACCAGTTTCACGAAACTTAGCAAGCAGTTTGCTACTGTAGCATGGGAGATGGGTGGTCTCGTAGGGTGTCTTGCATTGAAATCTGCTGCAATGACCCGGTTACTGCGTTCACCAGATATCAACATAATTTCGATCCGCTCCTCACGTGTTAACCTCTTCGACATGTCAATGGCTGTGAACAAAGAGAAACTTGTAAATAACTCATGAAAGAATAAAGTTACGTTGAAACCAAGCACACCATTGTTTTCTTGTGACATTACCAATAAGTTTGATGTGTCACATGGCCCTCTTCCTATTGAAAAAACAAAAGTTGTATCCAAGATGGCCGACTTCTAAATGGC
>NW_024582818.1:34639-42706 GCF_018398535.1 Haplochromis burtoni
CACCATGGTCACCACCCATCTTGAGGAGTTTGCCTCCTCACATATACTAATGTGCCATAAACAGGACTTTAATATCACCAACCATTCCCATGTTATAAATGGCCCACCCTGTACATCGCAGTTTTTTGAAGTGAACAGTAAACATGGACAAGACATGCTGGAGAAGCCCTTCACTGAAGAAATCACTGAGCATTAAAGATAAGGCATCAGCTCTAAACATTCTGGTTCTAAATGCTCATCAAAATCATCTGGGGGTGTTGAAGCGGCATGAGCAAGAGCATTGGCAGAAGCTGCAAGAGCTTGTGAAACATTTGTAGAAAGGGAAAATGCCATCAAGGTTTCCAAAGCAAGATTGGAGGCTAATTTAGATGCCCTGCATTTTGAAAAGTAGGCAGCAGCTGCATTGCCCAGGTAGACACATTAAAGGCCGCAGGCTGCTGTAGCTCAGGAGGCAGAGCAGGTCATTTACTGGAAGGTTTGGAATCAAAAGTTTGGTGGATCGATCCTTGGCTCCCCCAAGTCTGCATGCCAAATATTGCAAGATATTAACCAAAGCTGCTCTCTGATGCATCCATCAGAGTATGAATATGCATAAGCACTTTAATCATAGAAGAAGATCAGTGAGGAAGAAAGTGCTCTTGTGAATGTTAAGTGCTTTGACTGCACCATGAACAAATGAAAACCAATATGCAGCTAGTCCCCTGACGAAGAGTATGCATCCAGTGCAGCTGTGATGGACATGGCAAAAACTTTGGCACATAGAGAACTGGTTGGTCACAATTATCACAATTTGATGACTGTCCAGAAACCTACAGATCATAAACGTCATCTTTCCTTACCACAATAAAGGATTTAAACCTTACCACCAGTTAAGAGTTGGACTTGCTTGCAGCATTAGCCCCATTGTGCAGAAGCCGCCATGCAACTTGCAGGACAAATGGATTTCTCAATGATCAAAGTATAAGGAAGAGTATCATATATCTTATCCCGTCTCTTTCCTTACTCAGTTTATCTGCCACCAGGCAGTCGCTTTCTAAAACATCAGATTTGTATCGGATTCAGTACCACATACGAAAGTGACCCAGGTCGGATTTAAAAATATCGGATTTGTTCTGTTCAAACTGTCATACCATG
This sequence comes from Haplochromis burtoni, assembly GCF_018398535.1. Taxonomy (NCBI): domain Eukaryota; kingdom Metazoa; phylum Chordata; class Actinopteri; order Cichliformes; family Cichlidae; genus Haplochromis; species Haplochromis burtoni. The sequence goes on from NW_024582818.1 coordinate 35,774, forward strand.
ATCGGATATGGGTCGCATGCGGTCAAAAAAGTCGTGTTCGATGTGCTTTCGCCTGCAGTGTGAACGTAGCCTAAGAATGAGGAAAAGACAACAAGAAAATACACACACAAACAAGAAACACATTTTTTTTCCCATTCACGGCAACTGTGTTGGTTCTTGGTATTAGTGCAGTTTGAAACATTTTTGATGCATTTTTCAAAAGTATATAATAACAACTGATAGTCATTTTGCTAAATTTTCCATCTTTTTATTTACCTGACCAAGTATTGGAAATACTTAGCGAAATACTTAGGTCATATCTTTTTCAATTCAATTCAATTTTATTTATATAGCGCCAAATCACAGCAACAGTCGCCTCAAGGCGCTTTATATTGTAAGGTAGACCCTACAATAATACATACAGAGGAAAACCCAACAATCATATGACCCCCTATGAGCAAGCACTTTGGGAAGGAAAAACTCCCTTTTAACAGGAAGAAACCTCCGGCAGAACCAGGCTCAGGGAGGGGCGGGGCCATCTGCTGCGACCGGTTGGGGTGAGAGAAGGAAGACAGGATAAAGACATGCTGTGGAAGAGAGACAGAGATTAATAACAGGTATGATTCATGCAGAGAGGTCTGTTAACACATAGTGAGTGAGAAAGGTGACTGGAAAGGAAAAACTCAATGCATCATGGGAATCCCCGGCAGCCTACTCTATTGCAGCATAACTAAGGGAGGATTCAGGGTCACCTGGTCCAGCCCTAACTATATGCTTTAGCAAAAAGGAAAGTTTGAAGCTTAATCTTGAAAGTAGAGATAGTGTCTGTCTCCTGAATCCAAACTGGAAGCTGGTTCCACAGAAGAGGGGCCTGAAAACTGAAGGCTCTGCCTCCCATTCTACTTTTAAATACTCTAGGAACAACAAGTAGGCCTGCAGAGCGAGAGCGAAGTGCTCTAATAGGGTGATATGGTACTACAAGGTCATTAAGATAAGATGGGGCCTGATTATTTAAGACCTTGTATGTGAGGAGCAGGATTTTGAATTCAATTCTGGATTAAACAGGAAGCCAATGAAGGCAAGCCAATACTGGAGAAATCTGCTCTCTCTTTCTAGTCCCTGTATCATGGATGGATAAAGATGTGTGTTATCTGCATAGCAGTGAAAACCTATGACGTCTATTAGATAGATAGGTACTGTGCTGCAGCACAGTACCGGCATTACAGGTACTGTGCTGCAGCACAGTACCGGCATTACAGGTACTGTGCTGCAGCACAGTACCTGTAATACCTACAGCGTTCTAATCGCTCTAATAGGATATTATGGTCGACAGTATCGAATGCTGCACTAAGGTCTAGCAGGACAAGCACAGAGATGAGTCCACTGTCAGAGGCCATAAGAAGATCATTTGTAACCTTCACTAAAGCTGTTTCTGTGCTGTGATGAGCTCTGAAACCTGACTGAAGCCATTCCTTCAAATAAGCCATTCCTCTGCAGATGATCTGTTAGCTGTTTGACAACTATTCTTTCAAGGATTTTTGATATGAAAGGAAGGTTAGAGATTGGCCTATAATTAGCTAACACTGCTGGCTCTAGAGATGGCTTTTTAAGTTTAATTACTGCCAGCTTGAAAGCCTGTAGTACATAGCCGAATATTAGAGATAGATTGATTATATTTAAGATCGAAGCTTAAATTCATGGCAGGAGTTCTCTGAGCAGTCTTATAGGAATGGGGTCTAAAAGACATTAGATGGATTGGAGAAATGAATTACTGAAGTTAACTCAGAAAGATCAATCGAAGAAAAAGAATCTAAATGAATATCAATGGTGCTGTAGATAATGTTACATCTGTGAGATGATTATAAGTCATTTTTTTTCTCTAATGGTTAAAATTTTATTTGTGAAGAAGTTCATGAAGTCATTACTAGCTGTTAAAGGAATGGTTGGCTCAACAGTGCTCTGATTTTTTGTCAGCCTGGCTACAGTGCTGAAGAGAAACCAAAGCCCAATCAAGATGGTTTAGGAGCATAGAGTGAAGTCAAAGGGGCCAACAAGTGCTCAGTACTTTGTATGTTATATTTCATGAAAACTACCACATGTGCTGTAATATAAAGAGCTCTGTTCTTCTTCCAGTAGCTTCTGGAATCTTGATTTTAAATTACTTCCAGCAGATTTTGGGGCTGCTATCCCCATTTTAACATACTCATCTAATGGTATACTGCAGTGGGAGAAGGCAAAATTAGTTGAAACAAAGAAATTAAAAAATAAATTGAAGTCAAAATGTAAACTATTCATATTATGTATTATATTGTGTACTTTTTATGTCTATCATGCTGATGCTGTAAAATTTATGATTCTAATTTTTATGTTTTAGTTGGCTACACCACCAGTGATCTTGTGTTCATGTGGCAGTCTGACCCAGTTCAAATGGATGAGATTGCTCTCCCACAGTTTGACATCAAGCAAGAGGATATAAAATATGGAAACTGCACAAAGTACTACCAAGGAACAGGTTAGTAATCTGTAATTGAATTAAAAGACTACGTCCAATTTCTGTAAATTGAAATTTTATTATACTGTGCAGGCAAAAACTAGTCTGTGCATGTATTACTTCTAGGCTACGCTATAGTAACCCGTTATTATCAGGTCACTCTAAGAGCTTCTTGTAAAGCCTTCAGTTTGTTTAGAATGCTGCAGCAAGAGTACTGACAGGGACTAGAAAGAGAGATGATATTTTCTCCTAATTCCATCGCTTACTCTCAGGCTACCTGTTAAATATAGAATTTAAAATCCTTCTTAAATAAGGTCTTAAATAATCAAGTCCAATCTTATCTTAAATAAATAATAGTAGTATATTGTCACAGTAGGCCACTTCTCTCAGACTGCAGAATTACCCGAGTTTCTCAAAGCAGAATGGGAGGAAGAGCCTTCAGTTATCAGGCCCCTCTTCTGCAGAACCAGCTTCCCTCTCTACTTTCAACATTAGGCTTAAAATTTTCCTTTTTGACAACTCTGGATCAGGTGAGCCTGAATCCTCCCATAGTTACGCAGCAATAGGCTTAGGCTGCTTGGGGCTTCCCATGATTCATTGATTGTTTCTTCTTCGCTCACCTCATTTTCGTGTTCTGTGCATTTATCGACCATTATTATTTTTATTCATTAGCAGTGATTAAACTCTATCACTCTCTTCTAGTGTGTCTTTTGTCACTTCTACTCTCCCCTACCCCCAACCAGTGACAGAAAATGGCAAATAGTTTCTTCCTGTTAAAGGCGAGTTTTTTTGTTCGCGTTGTCACCAAGTGATTGCTCATAGGAGTTGTCTGATTGTCGGGATTGTCTAAAAAGATAATTTGCCATTATTAACTACAATGAAAATAAGATAGTTTGTCTCAAAGTAATGCAGAAAATATTGAATATGAACAGCTTATCTTATCTATTTAAGATCTGTGTGTTTGAGTATTTAATCATTCTCTGTTTCCAGGATACTACACCTGTGTCGAGGTTATATTTACGTTGCGACGGCAGGTCGGTTTTTACTTGATGGGAGTTTACGCTCCAACACTGTTGATTGTTGTTTTGTCCTGGTTGTCATTCTGGATCAACCCTGATGCCTCAGCTGCAAGGGTGCCACTAGGTGAGTACCACAAAAACACATTTTGCATTCTTTGTTTGAATCACTTTACATTTAAGTAAACTGTAACCAAATGTTTGCATTTCAGTGCTGGGTACCCTATACAGAGAAGTGTTTGGCCTAAGACTCCTCATGCTTAAATTTCAATACAGGCATTGATTATTTGTGTTTGCAGGTAACACAGCTGCTTCTTTATTCAAGACAGTTGGACACCTCAAAGGGAAAAAAAACATACAAATCACTTAATAATTGTTAATTTCCACTTAGGTCTTGCATTGACCATGCTGGTTCATTGTCAATACATACTGGTGCAATTAATGGGACAATGAATTACGTTCTATTACTGTGCTTCCCTTTAAAATCTCAGCTTTGAAATAGGTTTCTTGAAAACAGCAGCTGAATTCATGAAAACACTAAGTTTATGAAAAGCATTTGTCAAGAGTTTGTTAATTTTGACAGATGATTTTTGTTTAATATTGTCACCTAAATTCTTTTACTTTTAGTATAGTTTTAGTTAACCAAAAGTCATAAGAATATTGTTGATTAAATCTAAAGTTGATTCAGTTGACTAAAATATAAAGTGTAGAGGTCTCATGTCTTTCCAGTGAGAGTAGCTCCAAGGGTCAACCTTGTTTTCATGAGAAACAAGGAGCAAGGGAGAAAGCTGTACCATGTACTGAATAGAAAGAAAAAGCAGATGTAGATTAAATGTCTATGTCTAACCTTAATGCACAAGGATCATTTCTAAACTTGTCTCACCTGTCTCCCCAGCTTTATCGGTTCTGATTGAATCCAGTCTCCCCAACAATGCCTGATCTCATGTTACTTTATATAAAATGGACCCCATTAAGTTCCATAAAGCTTGCTATCCAGATTTTAGAATAGAGAAATGGTATGGCATCTTTGTGTGTACATGAGCATATTCTTATTTGTTGTGGCTACGACTGTTACTGGAAGACAAACTGATAAATTTGTCATTTATCTGTGTAGAGCCATATATTTTGTTTCTTACATTTCACCTTCACAAAGCTACTGTAAAGCAATTCTTATCAAACCTAGTTCAGTAATCAATTGCTATGAACATGTGGTTATTTTGGCATATATAGCATATAATTCGGGCAAATATAAAGCAAATCTGACTATGCTGGCCTTTACAGAATTGTAATTGGATTAATAAGACATGACATCAACAAATTTAATAACAAGATGCATGTCTCAGAGGGGCTTTAACCAGGCCATTTTCTGAGAAACATCCTCTTCCTGATGTTAAATTTGTTTTCAAGTCCTATTGAGAGCATTATTATATGCATGCATGAGATTTTCATTATGAATCAGTACCTAATTTCAGTCAAGATTCCTCGTTGCTCTGTTCCCACAAAGACAGATTGAATATTGAATGATGAGAAAAAAAAGTGCTAGCTGTAACTGTAGACTAATCATTCACTTCTTAAAACTTTACTTCCCTAAAACATATTTTAATACTAATGTTTCCCTCTGCTCAGATTGACATACTGATGCAGCCATACATTTAATACTGTGCTTGATAAAGGATCATAATGTTCAATTGACAGAACTCTTAAAGAAGGTATTCAGATGTAACTGAGTTGTAGCAAATACGATGTTATATGTATATTCAATATGGTGTATTATAATGATCACTACTTTAAAATTGAATCTCCTCTTTTTGATGTATCCAAGCAGAATTAAATGATCACAAATCTCAATTACCTGGAAATGATTATTATAAAATGGTAAAATTAACATGTTAACGTCTGTGCTTTTCTAGGTATTTTGTCAGTGCTTTCGCTATCCAGTGAGAGCATGTCCTTGGCTTCAGAGCTACCAAAGGTTTCCTATGTAAAGGCTATTGATATTTGGCTCATTGCCTGTCTGCTCTTTGGTTTTTCATCCCTGGTGGAATATGCTGTAGTCCAGGTCAGTTCTTGCAAACAACCACTCACACTGTACTGTAAAATACATCTTGCTATATATAAAATATCTGTGTACACATAGCTTAGTTGGAAAACCTACTTGGGGAACAAGCCTTGGGACAAGATAACAATAACTGCATCAGCAATTCAACAAAATATTTGCATACTATTTTGCAGTGTAGAGGTTTCTGTCAGAGTTTAGGGTCCAGATGCAGATGTGCAGAGATGGAATTCTAAACAAAAAGCAAGCGTTTATTTTGGCTGCCGTTTGCTGTTTTTGCATATTTCTCCATCTCTGAGTGAAGTCCCCTCACAGTCTTTTGAGATGCAGCACCAGGCTTATAGCCTGGTTTATAGCTTGGTTCTGCAGCACACACACTGTCTATTAAACCGACCAGAATCTGTTTGTGCGTTTGCAGTTGGAGACTATCCCAGTTGCCATTGGTGAAGAGACAGGGTATACCTGGAGAGATCACCAGTCTCTAGGCCATAATAAAAATGAAATGTTTATTACTTAAATTCAAAAATAGTACCTAGAACTTTTCATTCATGTTTCCCATGGAAATAAGTTGACAGAACTTAAAAGGAATCCTAGTAATGGTCAACAGTGGCTAACACAGAGCACTGCAGTCAAGCGAGCCGACATCAATTTTCTTACACTGACTGCACTAAGCTTTAAAGTAGCGCTTCTTCTTTGTTGCTGATTGAAAACACAGGCGCAAGCACACACACACACACACACACATACAAATGAACACATTCACTTTTTTTCTCTTCAGGAAATTAAGAGAAATTAAGCTCCTGCACCATTGTTTTCCTGATTGGGTGTTCATTTATTCTTCTTTTCAGTTTGGGTGGCAATGTTATTCTTCCTTCAGCTACTCTACATCTCTGTCAAGGTTGATTTCTATCGGCAGCAATATCCCACAGAAAATAAAGGACAATTATGCTCAACTTCAAATTCTCATCAGATTCCTCTTCTTGGACATCTCATCGCAATCCACTGCACAAACATAAGGACATTTCTGTTCAAATTCAATATAATATTACATAAAAAATTTATCTGTGATTGTGGACATGAAATTGCCAGTTGACTCTTCCTCTGGGTTACCTTCTCTACATGTCTGCCAACAGGCTTATTTTAATAAATAAAAATGTACATAAACAATCATCTTCAATAGTTGACATGAAATTCAGTGGAAGAATGCTTGTAAATCCCTCCCTCTTTGGGATTTGCTGACCATAACCCATCTATTAGACTGTCTTTTAATCAATTTCAACTTTGGTTTTATCGTTCTTCTATTGAGTCTGTTTTATCTCTTTGTTTGGTGGCATGGTTTGGTCAGACCTCTGTCACAGAGAAAAACTCACTAAATCAGATTTAGCCTCTCT
>NW_024582818.1:52012-88271 GCF_018398535.1 Haplochromis burtoni
ATGAGACCAAAATGGAACTTTTTGGCCAAAATGCAAAACGCTATGTGTGGCGGAAAACTAACACTGCACATCACTCTGAACGCATCATCCCCAGAGCACACCCTTGGCTAGGCAAGGGTCTGCCCAAGACCCCACGTTAAGCAAACAAGAGCTTTTCCATCTCCCTAATTGTCTGAATGCACCTGCTATACACTGTGAAGACCCAGGGAGCAGCCTAGCATAGAGCTACGTTATGGTCCGACCCAAGAGGGAAGTAACCACAGCCCGAGCTAAATGGGAATACACTAAAGCCCACCAAGAACCAGGTTCCATGGGGGAACTGGGCATCCAGGTCTACAAGTTGAAAGTCACTGGGAACCGCTAAGAAACGTCAAGATTAGGATGGAGTCAGTCCCATAAGTGCTGGGGGACCAATACGAACTGCCTTGATTGCTGCCACCATACCTCCCATTGTAACTGTAACTGCAGACTTGACCACATCCAGCTGGGATTGCAGGAACTGCAGAGTGGTGTAAAATATGGCCTCGTGGGGGTCCAACTGGTGGACTGCACACCAGGAGGCAAACAGTCTTCAGTAGTAGGAGTAGGCAGCTCTAGTGGATGGTGCATGAAACTCCTGCAGAGTTTGCACCACTGGCTCAGGCAGCCCTAGGGCACAGAGCCTCTCTCTCTAAAGGGTCGTGCCATCTGCCTGATGGATGGTCCTGCTCTTATGAGACTGGAGGTCCTTTTGGACAGGAAGCACCCATGCGGTCCAGTTCAGGAGCGGTGGGATTGCTGAAAACCATGGCATGTGAGGCCAAGAGGAGCCACCAGGATCCACTTCCTCTCTTCGTTCTGGACCTTTTTTCTGATATTTTTCTGAGTACATAAACCACTGACCGCAGACAATACCCCAGTAAGGTCCCCAATGCCACAGCAAGGTTTCACTGAGCGTGTCATGACCCCTTGACCAATGTGCCAATAAGCCTGGATGCCCTCCCAATATTGTGGCCCAACTCTGTTCTCTGGGAACTAGCTACTGGCTAAATACAAGACAAGTTGTATTTATCAGGGGAGAAGCACAGTCTCCAGTCAACGGCTCCCCTGGAGCTAGGGCTAGAGAGGAGCTGCTAAGAGGCTAATCTGAAATAAGCCACAATCAGGGGGAGGTAGAGACACCTACCTAGGGCCTGCTCCCCCCTCACATGTGAGGCAGCCACTTTCCCAACTGCATATCAGAAAGTGGAGGGCCAGTGCACTTTCCCCCCAAAAACAAGAATGGGTTTCTCCAGTTTATGCAGGCAAGACAGAACAATCTATGAATGACTGAGGACTTTCTCTGGCCAGCATAGCATGCTTGCTTATCGCTTAAAGGCAGCACATAATAGCAGAAATAGCACTTAATGTCTAACTTCGCGGCACCATGAGGAATACACTGAGCTCTCTCTGCAGCCTGGAGACAAAACTCTCACTTGCTGGTCTGACAGTTTCAGACCTGAACCCGTGAGACCACAGGAAATACGCCAGAAGGATTACAGCAGGACACAGCGACACTGAGCGGACAACTCATTAGACTGCGATAAATAGACTAGAGATAACTTCAGTCCAGCACTTGACCAGTATGCATTGCCAATTTCCATTTTGAAAATGTTCCTTTTGATGGATCAGATTTTCTGTAGTAGTGCACAAATTCTCCTCTTAAGTTTGTTGTAATAAATCCCAACTTGCTTGGGAAGTGGTATATGCCTCTTCAGGTCTGGTTTTCTATGTCTATGTTTATTCATGAGACCCCTGGTCTTATTTCTCGATCGCTGTTTTTGAAAACTGTTTTCACACATGGATTATGGACACTTGGAGGAGAATCTGGACATGAACATTGTCTGAAGCCAAGTTTTGTCACTTGCTGCATATGCGTAACAGAGCATTCTATGCATTTAATGCATTCTCACTACTGCAAATGTTCTATTTGGTTTTAATAAAAGGTGGTGATTGCTCTATTTTCGCATTAGCTCATTCAGATATTATATGGACTCTATATATGGGAATTGATTAATTGTTGTCTAAGCCAACCAATTTGATTCTCATTCAAATGTTTAGAAAAGTTAAAGACTGTGGTACATGTGTGAAAATAGCTGAAAGGCTCCATGTAATACCCTAGAGGGAAATTTCATTTCAAATCATCAAATTTTTAGAACATTTTAATTCATTAATTCAAACAATGCCAGAGATTTCAGTGTGCAACAAAATGGCCTGAAAATGGCCATTTTTCAAAGAAAAAAAATATCTTGATAAGTATTTTGAAATATAAAGATAAAACCCCACCGCACTCATTATATATGTTATGTATGTGTCATAAATTTTTTTATGCAAATGAGAGACTATTTAGCAAAAGGCCTGTCTCTGTTTGAGATGGAATGACTTAATAGCAATATCTGTTTTATAAGAGCAAAAAGAAATCTATTAATGTTGTTCAGTCAGCATGTGTCTTTTACCAGGTCGTTGAAACCCGCTGTAAGAAAGTTTGCACTTCGAAGTCTGACCTTCGCTCCAGTGACTTCAGCATCGTGGGATCTTTACCTCGAGACTTTGAACTTTCTAACTTTGACTGTTATGGTAAACCAGTTGAAGTTACAGGGGCCCTCAAATCCCAAAACAAAGCCAACAAGAAACCACCACCACCTAAACCTGTCATACCGGCAGCTGCTAAGCGCATTGATCTTTATGCAAGAGCCCTTTTTCCCTTCTCTTTCCTCTTCTTCAATGTTGTCTACTGGTCAATCTATCTGTAAGAGGAAGAAGAAGAAAGTGATTTGTATCTTGGGTACAGAGCGGACAGTGCTGACATTAAAAGTACACTTTTCTTTGATAAATCATATAGTAAATTTATATATAGGTCATTCCATTAAAAAAAATCTGTTTAATCAGATAAAAGTTCCCACCTTACTCTGTCAGAAACAGCTTTCATGTACAATATTTTTAGTATTTTCAAGGAAGCAGTGAATAATATTACCTTCATCCTGTCAATATTTTCCAAGGTACATGGATGCTTGAAAGTTGAGTTGACACTCACCCATAGGGTGAGTGTCAACTCACCCTATGGGTTAGATATCGGGTTAAAGCAAGTTATATCATGGAAGGTCTCCTTTTTACCTACATTTTCAACCTGTTCACATCTGCTATACAGGTATACAACACAAAAACTGGTGGGTTGTTTGTTTGTTTGTTTGTTTTTTTAACAATGGATATGTGCCATAAAACAAGCTATTGCAGAAATCCACCATATGTGATGAAATTAGAAATGCCTGCAACTAGAACATGTTTCCAACCAACTAACAGTAATCTCTGAGCAGTCTTACTCGTTCAGCAGTGTTGATGCTCCAAGGAAACCATGCCTATCACAGCTTTATTCCAGTCGATCAAAACAGACTGGAAACTGTCAGTTTGTCTGGTGTCAAAAATACAACCATTATGAAGGCTGGATTTATTATTCCCAGAAGTTCCTACACAAGATTGCACGTCGTTGCTAACTAACAACTCTTTTTTTCTGTTTAGAGCCATGTTTGCAAAGCTGCAAAAACCAGTGTGGTTCCCGGGTATAACTGCAAATTTTCACAAATATAAAACTTAGCGTCCTATTGCTTGAGTTCCCTTAAAGCCTGTATATTAAGTAGGCACTGCATGTTTGTCTTTGTGTAATACAGGACATTGTGCTAGTTATAACCTAAATTATGCAGTTTAAAATATAACTGTATCCTGTGCATTAGAAATAAATGCTTTTTATTGAGGGTAACATTACTGGTCACACTTCATGCTAAATGTATAGTATTCTAGAGTGGCCAATGTGGATGAGAATCGAGAAAAAGAAGGTTCTCTACAAGAACCGGTTCCTAGTAGTCCAATTCCTTGGAATTGTTAGTCTGCCTGCCTGTCAATCCCGCTTATCAGTTCTGGCATGTATTCTACAATTAGCTGATTTCAGTTATGGAGGAGCAAATTGTAGGGCAGTTTCCAGCGTGGATACGAACATAATTTTTATTTTTATTGCAAAAAAAGGAAGTGCAAACTGCATCCAGGACAGAACAGGTTGTTGCTAATATAACAGCATGCAAATGCTAAGCTATCCAAGATCCCAGAGCGATGCTAAGCTGAGTGAATGCTGATCCCAGCCCATGGCTGAGCCATCACTTGTGAGCTGCCGTGAAGCCAGCTGCCACTGAACTTCATCCGGTAACAAACAGATGAGCAGTTAGGCTGCAGGCTTCGTTTCTACCTGTTTTTATTTATATATTTATATTTATTTATATATTTATATAGCCCAAAATCACAACAATCTGTTCATGTTTCTGAAGTAGAATCAACATGGAGATCACTTAAAAGTCTCTTTGTGCTTGTTTTCATTTTTTTTGTGCTGTAGGCTTTGTGTTCATACCTAAATACTAAGAGAAATATTATATGTGTCCTCATTAGGGCAGGGATTTGTGTTGATGTGTGGGACTGTAAATTCAGGTTTATATTGGCAAATGGTAATTATGAGACAATATGTTTTTGTTCATTTGACCGAGAAATGCAGTTATAATGTAACAAATAGTGTAACAAAGTACTTCCTCCTCCTTTTGAGTAATGACCCCTGATCGTAACAAAGAGTGGAAATACCTCCAACATCCACAAATATTTGACCCAGCGGATGTAATTAATTTGCATGAAAGTAATGTCTTTGACATGGTGCTTAGAGATGTTGGTGACTCTGAAAATGAGAATGGATACGGGAATCGAATCGATAAGTGATATCAATCATGAAATCCCATCCCTAGTGGCGAATAATAAATAAAATAAATTCCATGATGAAAATATAATCCAAAGAGAATAAAAAATGTAAAAATATTCTTCTGCAATTTCCCTGTTGTTTCAAGTTTGACAGTAGAAGCATGATTAAATTTATTTATATTATAACAGTCTTAATTTAGACATTTTATTGGCACCATATTGAAAAAAAAGAAACATTTTAATGTTTTTAATTAGATGCCGTGTTTTCATATTAAGGTAAAAAAAATCCAAGTCATATTAGATTCACGGCCTTTTTTTCATCACTACGTCAGCGCAACAGAGCCAGACTGGAAGGCTGACACTTGTTACTAAGACTAATCTTTTTAGTGGTTGTGATTGTGGAAGTCCTGTGATCCTTGTGCTTTTAGATCTTACTGCAGCGTTTGATACTCTTGACCACAATATTCTTACCTCTCGTTTGGAACACCTGGTTGGCATCAAAGGTGCAGCACTGGATTGGCTTCGTTCATATTTGAGTGGCAGAACGTTTAGTGTTAAAGTTGAAAATTTGGAGTCCACCTCAGCCCCCCTTCCTTGTAGAGTGCCTCAGGGCTCAATCCTTGGCCCTCTTCTTTTTTCATTATACCTGGTCCCTTTGGGGTCTATTTTTAGAAAACACAAAATATCCTTTCACTGCTAGGCAGGCAACAGCCAAATTTATTTGCCTTTAGCACCAAATGGCCCAGGCTCCATCCAAATCCTTTTGAACGGCCTTGAAGATGTCAAAGCTTGGATGGCTCTGAACTTTTTGAATTGCAATGAGAGTAAAACGGAGGTGATTGTATTTAGACCTAATAATATTTCATGCAACCCGCTTAGAAATTGTGGTTGGCTAGGGTCTTATATCAAACAGCATGTGACAAATTTGGGAGTCATTATGGACTCAGATTTTAAATTGAACAAACATATTAGTTCTGTGTTGCAACAAAGCTTTTTCCAGTTGAGGCAAATAGCAAAGCTGAAGCCAGTTTTGTCAAAATGTGACATGGAGAAGGTAATACATGCCTTTATTTCAACATGGCTTGACTACTGTAATGCACTTTATGTTGGAGTCAGCCAAGGGTCTCTTGCACGTCTTCAGCTCATTCAAAATGCTGCTGCCCGCCTCTTGACTGGTACCCACAGGCATGAACATGTAATACCTATCCTGTCCTCTCTTCATTGACTTCCTGTTCATGACAGATTACTTTCAAAGTCCTAACGCTGGTTTATAAATGCCTTAATGGTCTTGCTCCCCCATACCTTTCCAAGTTGCTTCAGCCTTATATTCCTTCGCAGACCCTTAGATCAGCTGACCAGCTGCTGTTGGTTGTCCCAAAATCTAGGCTAAAACATAGAGGAAAACGAGCCTTTTCAATTATGGTCCCCAAGCTTTGGAATACGCTCCCTTTAAATATTAGACAGGCATCTTCGTTTCCTGTTTTTAAGTTGCTTTTGAAAACACACCTTTTTTCGATATTATGTGTATTAATATGTTTTTATGTGAGTGTCAGTGGTTTTATCTTGTGTTTTACCCTTTTGTTTCTGTTCAGCACTTTGGGCAAACCTTTCGTTTTTAAATGTGCTATATAAACAAATTGGATTTGGATTAAAATACACTGCTCAAAAGAACACGTTTTAATCAGAGTATAGCATCAAGCCACTTAAACTTCTGGGAAATGGATCTGGTCATTTAAATAGCAGCAAGGGTTTTTAATCACTATCATCTGCTTTGGTATTTATGAAAGTGAACCTGTTACCTAAAATTCCATTACCTCACATAAAATTTAACTTGGTACTGGGTACAGGGGGTAATCTACTAGTCGGACGATTGGTGTTTCGATTCCTGGCTGCACCATGTGTATGCCAAAGTGAGGAAGAAGAAACACTTCTATCATGGGAAGCTCCCAGCAGCCCAGGGCTATTGCAGTAAAACTAAGTGAGGATCAGAGTCACCTGATTCAGCCTTAACTATATGCTATATGGTAGAGAGGGTGTCTTTCTCCCAAATCCGAACTGGAAGCTGGTTCCACAGAAAAGGGGCCTGGAAAGTGAAAGGCACTGTCTCCCATTTTACTACCCTAGTAGTCAAAGGTAAACTAGCAGTCTGAAAACAAATGCTCTATTGTGGAGCCTGGGTCCTCAAGACCTTGTATGTGAGGAGCAGGATTTTGAATTCAATTTGGGATTTAACAGGAAGCCAATGAAGAGAAGCCAATGTAGTCCCTGTCAGGACTCTTGCTGCAGCACTTTGGATTAACTGAAGGCTTTTCAGGGAGTTTTCAGGACATCCTGATAATAATGAATTACAGTAGTCCAGCCTAGAAGTAATAAATGCATGAGCTAGCTTTTGAGCGTGACTCTAAGACAGAATCTTTCTAATTTCAGAGAGATTGCCCAATTCGAAGAAAGCAGTCCTACAAATGTTTTTAATATGTGCATTGAAGGACATATCCTGGTCAAAAACGACTCCAGTATTCCTCACAGTGTTAATGGTAGGGCCACCACTAGTGCCCTGTAATTTAATGCCATCCATAGCAAGAATCTGGTTAGATACCATATTTCTAACATTCTTTTAGGCCACAGTAGAGTAAAAGAAAATTAGAGGTCATCCAGGTCTTTACTTTTATAAGAAATTCCTGCAATCTAATTGGTGTGTGCTATCTAACGTACTACTACGGATACTGCCAAAGGCAAGCATGGATAATGTAAACAGAATTGGTGTTAGTACACAAAGTGTGGCATCCATAACTAACGACTCTCCATTTACATAAACAAATTGGAGTCTGTTAGATAGATATGATTCAAATCCCTGCAGTACAGAACTTTTAATATCTTTAGCATGCTCTAATTGCTGTAATAAAATATTATGGTGAACAGTATCAAACGCTGCACTGAGGTCTAGCAGGACAAGCACAGAGATGAGTCCACTGTCAGAGGCCATAAGAAGATCATTTGTAACCTTCACTAAAGCTGTTTCTGTGCTGTGATGAGCTCTGAAACCTGACTGAAACTCTTCAAATAAGCCATTCCTCTGCAGATGATCTGTTAAATGTTTTACAACTACTCTTTGAAGAATCTCATTAGGAACTGTCAGGAATGACAAGCATGTGGGGCCTATATTGACTACTGAGTACCATGTTGAGTGGAAGGAACTAAATTCTGTCAAAATGAACTAGCCAGCACCATCATTTTTTTACTTCGATTTTCAGGGTGCGTTTGAATCCATATTTAGATCTGATGCATTTTCAAAGTGGTGCTTTAATTTTTTGCGCAGTGTAACTATTAACTATTTGTTCTAGTGTGATCTTTTTGATACCTACATCTCACTAGAGACTTGACATTTAGGCTTATTGTCCCGTGTGCAATCCTATTACAAAACAAGGAACAATTGCTGCTGCTGAATATTTCTCTGTTATTTTTAATACACACATACATATATTGTGTTCTTTTTTTTCTTAATTTGAAAAACCGTATGCAAAATGCAAGGAGTTAATGTTACATAGCATAACATTACAGAAAAACTACTCCAAAGTTTAATTTAACAATTATTAGTTCTTATGACACCTTGCTTTTTATGAATAACTTCATGCTATCTGTACTTTGTAACATAAAGTGTAATCAGCTCAGTCAGTAACATTCCAGTATGTAAAGATATAATCATACAAAAGGAAGAAACTCTTCACTTAAAATGCCAAATAGAAAACTGTGGAGATGTGATTTAAATGAATGGGCAAGAACAGGAAAAGAATCAGAAATATTTCCATGTGGCTCTGACTCTGAATCAAATACATATATAGTAGACTGATGGCATTATGCAATATGTCAAATTTCACTAAAGATCGATGATATATCTTTTTGCTGGAGTGTTCTAACTAACTGCTAGAGTACTTTGACGTTAGATTGCACAGTTTTAAGTACCAGCTAAGCTTGACTGCCAGTTGCTAAATTGTTTGCTATGCCCTTTCTTAAAATATATATTGCCATGATATATATTTCAGAAGTACTGTCTTCCCAGCACTGCAAAGAACTTGAATCATTTTTGTGGAAGTGAATAAAATTTTCTTTTCCCCAAGAAGAGATGTGCTGTATTTGTTTTTTGCTTGTTTTTTGTTTGTTTGTTTTATTTATTTTTAAACACAAACAAAATAAACACAACATGAAGCAGTTCACATTCTCAAAGAAAATGTACCCATGGTAACAATGGCAATAAATTCAAGAAGACAGCAAAACCATTTAGGTCCCCTAAGCCTTTTCAGCATCTTTTGTTTGTCCTTCAGTATTTTTAGTATAAGATCTGAAATTGAGCTCTCTTTACCTTATTTCTCTTTAATCTGTAGCATTTGGACTTTAGAGTGTTTTTGGCATTAGAAAACTGAGGTTAAGTAATATTTTTATTCTTAAAACAAAGCCAAATCCAAAACACTTCAGGCAGTGTGTAAAATGTAAACTACAGAATGCAGTTTAAACTGAGGAACTGGTCCATTTTAAGAAAAAATAGAGCTGCTAATCAGTCCTGGGTCTTCTTTGTCATGTTCTTTGGCTCATGATGGGCCAGATGTTTTCAGTTGCCAACAGGTCTGGTAGTAGGCAAACCAGTCCAACAACTTTTCTAATATGAAACCTTAGTGTTTTAGTGGATGCAGTATAGCGTTTAGCATTATCTTGCTGAATATCATGTATATGAATTATACATCTGAAAAAGGTGTAATCTGGATGGGCGCATATGTTATTCTAAAACTGTATATGGATTTTAGGATTGGTGGAGCCACCTACTCCCTTCTCTCAAAATAGATTACAATGTCATCTGCAAACACTATAATCCTATATTATATCCTATATTCATGCCCAACCACATCTGTCAGGCTTTCCATCAGCAGTGCAAACATAAAGGAGCTCAGAGCAGATCACTGATGTTGTCCCACCCCCACATTGAACCCATCTGTAATTTCTCCCTCACACCTAAACACTGACTTTTTCTTTTCTTGGTACCCTAATATGTGCTTTCTCTAGACCCACAAAAATACAGTGAAGCTCCTTCTGACCTTCTCTATACTTCTGCATCAACACTTTAACAGCAAACATTGCATCTGATCAGTGAGGAGCAATATAATGCCTACTGCAGCTCACTGATCATAACCTTTCTTCTTAACCCAGCTTTAACAGCTAGGTTTAACAGTGTGCTTCTTCTCCATTCTACATCCCAAATGTGTTCTGTTGGTCTGAGGTCAGGACTTCGTGCCAGTCAAATTCATTCACACCAAATCTGCTCATCCATGTCTTTATGGACCTTGCAGGTCCATGTTTGAACAGGAAGGGGCTATCTTCAAACATTTTCTGCAAAGTTGGGAGAATGAAGTTGTCCAAAATGTCTTGGTTAGAGATACTGGCCTAAATTACTGGATTGGATGTCGGAGAGAAATAAAAAATGTAATCTGATCCATTAAATGTCACGAAAGCACCTCACAAAACTTGTGACATGGCGTAACTCGGCTCATAACCTTAGCACGTCGGAGCAGTATGGATCACGTGATAGAGCGGCTGTGGCGTGTGAGACCTGTCAGCGGTCTGGTTGAGCATTTGGAGCCTCGCTACCAACCCGGCATTTCATCTCCGACAAAGTGATCCCAGAGAGAAGTAAAGCAAGTGTGTAAGTTCATCTCTGAATGTTTGTAAAGCATTCCCACGTCAAGCTTAACAACCGATATATGGAACGACTGCTTCTTCTCTCTCCCTCCCTCTCCTGCTGCTACTTCAATCATGAAACTGTTAATGATCAGCTGATCGGCTTTTCTGTCGCGACTCCGTCTCTCTTGTTTGTTTATCTGCCCACTTTGCACCAGAAAGAGGAAACCAGCAGATAGAACAACAGCAGCATTTTAAGCCTTGACTATGAACAGCATTTTGTCCCATGAGAATGTATGGTCTAACATATTTACAGGGAGTGCAGAATTATTAGGCAAATGAGTATTTTGTCCACATCATACCTCTTCATGCATGTTGTCTTACTCCAAGCTGTATAGGCTCGAAAGCCTACTACCAATTAAGCATATTAGGTGATGTGCATCTCTGTAATGAGAAGGGGTGTGGTCTAATGACATCAACACCCTATATCAGGTGTGCATAATTATTAGGCAACGTCCTTTCCTTTGGCAAAATGGGTCAAAAGAAGGACTTGACAGGCTCAGAAAAGTCAAAAATAGTGAGATATCTTGCAGAGGGATGCAGCAGTCTCAAAATTGCAAAGCTTCTGAAGCGTGATCATCGAACAATCAAGCGTTTCATTCAAAATAGTCAACAGGGTCGCAAGAAGCGTGTGGAAAAACCAAGGCGCAAAATAACTGCCCATGAACTGAGAAAAGTCAAGCGTGCAGCTGCCAAGATGCCACTTGCCACCAGTTTGGCCATATTTCAGAGCTGCAACATCACTGGAGTGCCCAAAAGCACAAGGTGTGCAATACTCAGAGACATGGCCAAGGTAAGAAAGGCTGAAAGACGACCACCACTGAACAAGACACACAAGCTGAAACGTCAAGACTGGGCCAAGAAATATCTCAAGACTGGTTTTTCTAAGGTTTTATGGACTGATGAAATGAGAGTGAGTCTTGATGGGCCAGATGGATGGGCCCGTGGCTGGATTGGTAAAGGGCAGAGAGCTCCAGTCCGACTCAGACGCCAGCAAGGTGGAGGTGGAGTACTGGTTTGGGCTGGTATCATCAAAGATGAGCTTGTGGGGCCTTTTCGGGTTGAGGATGGAGTCAAGCTCAACTCCCAGTCCTACTGCCAGTTTCTGGAAGACACCTTCTTCAAGCAGTGGTACAGGAAGAAGTCTGCATCCTTCAAGAAAAACATGATTTTCATGCAGGACAATGCTCCATCACACGCGTCCAAGTACTCCACAGCGTGGCTGGCAAGAAAGGGTATAAAAGAAGAAAAACTAATGACATGGCCTCCTTGTTCACCTGATCTGAACCCCATTGAGAACCTGTGGTCCATCATCAAATGTGAGATTTACAAGGAGGGAAAACAGTACACCTCTCTGAACAGTGTCTGGGAGGCTGTGGTTGCTGCTGCACGCAATGTTGATGGTGAACAGATCAAAACACTGACAGAATCCATGGATGGCAGGCTTTTGAGTGTCCTTGCAAAGAAAGGTGGCTATATTGGTCGCTGATTTGTTTTTGTTTTGTTTTTGAATGTCAGAAATGTATATTTGTGAATGTGGAGATGTTATATTGGTTTCACTGGTAAAAATAAATAATTGAAATGGGTATATATTTGTTTTTTGTTAAGTTGCCTAATAATTATGCACAGTAATAGTCACCTGCACACACAGATATCCCCCTAAAATAGCTAAAACTAAAAACTACTTCCAAAAACATTCAGCTTTGATATTAATGAGTTTTTTGGGTTAATTGAGAACATGGTTGTTGTTCAATAATAAAAATTATTCCTCCACCCTAGAGCTCCTCACTCAGCCCTTGTTATTTCACAAGCATCTCGTGTTCCTTTTCCTCATGTTGCCATCACTACATGTTGCTACACTATAGCCTTCTTCCTCTGGTCATCCACCATCACCATTTGTCCATTTGTAAAAGTCCCACAGGATGTTAGCTCGATCATTCTCAACTGCCCTAGGGAACGGGACTTCCGGGCCATGTTCTGTACAGATAATCCTGTGCCGAATGTGTTTCACTAAAGGATAATAAGTGAATGTCCACAATTTAAACTTTAATTGCAGGGGATTATACTAAAGCAATTTAGCAAATAGTAATAATGACAAAACAATAACCAAATCACTTAATCTATACTTATATAACTTACCTACTCTGAGCTAATGCTGATTTTGTTCTTATCTTTGGTGAAGAGAGGTTGGAGAGAGAATGAGCACAACCAGACCTAAAGTTGCACTTATCCCTTTGTTTCCAAGTAGATGATCATCTCCAAACAGCTGGCCATCCAGTAGAAGTATAATGTAAACCAAAATCCTTGTGAATTAACCACATAACATGGAAAAAATGAGATGAGATGGAAAGACAAAAATTACAAGATCAATTCACAGGTTCACAGATTGTGCTGCTGTTTTCACACTCGCATCCCTGCTGGAATTTTAACTTGAACCTCTTAGATCCAATCTTCTGAACTGCTCATCTCACAGAAGACAAAAAGGAAAGAACCCAAATCTCTATTACAGCCCACTTTTCTCCCCCCTCTCATGCTAGCCATCACATCTTCATATTTTGGTCATTCAGTCAAGCTGTTTACGTCTAATCATCCAGTGTCCACCCACACCCTATCTATCAGTCTCTGTTTATCCAACTTTAACACAAAGTTTAACCTTTAAAACCACTTTATTACCAGTGTTGGGAAGGTTACTTTTAAAATGTATTCCATTACAGAATACAGAATACATGCCCCAAAATGTATTCTGTAACGTATTCCGTTACGTTACTCAATGACAGTAACGTATTCTGAATACTTTGGATTACTTAATATATTGTGGCGAGTTCAGACAAGGAGGAGACGGAGGTATCGTTTGGTCTTGCTTCCCGTGAGCTAGCCAGGGAGCACAGCCGTTTATTACATTTGCAGAAGAACACACTGCCACTAGCTAACTGCTCAGCGCGGCAACCACAACACACATAGGGCGCCCTCTGACCCCGGAAGGACACACCGTCGCAGCGAGAGGGCGTCACCCGTCACCATGGCAACATACACAAAACATAACTGTACAAGCAGAACCCCGAACAGCCCTGACCCGCTACAATATTATCATGCTTTTTACAACAACGTGAATGTACTATTGCTGTGTGATTTATTACTATTACTGAAGGTCCGCGACTCCGAACTGTAGTAAAGGGACCTCTGACTAATGCTGGGCTCACACTGTGCGATTTTTGGCCCATTTTGAGCCGATTTTTGAGTCGTGCGATCGTTTTGGCGATCGGCCCGATTTTGGCCTTCATCGTGCGTCGTGCATCGTGTAGTATACGTGGGGTAACGAGAAGCGATTGACACCTCACGACCAGCTCCCGATCATCAATCGCTTGGTCGTGAGGGTGTCACCGCAGTTTGCCACACTGCGCACGCGCAAACACAAATGTCAGCGAAAAAGACGGCGTAGCACGGCAGTGCAGCGTGTGATCTGGACACAAGCGATGGAGGCACAACCTGTAGAACCATCCGAGCCCTTTCGATGTGGCCTCACAAAATTATCACGACCACAACAACCGTGAAAATAGTTGGATCGACACTGCTGCTCAATCACAGCTGCCTGATCAATGTTTTTCATTAGCAATTTAGCAAAGTTGATGGTGGTGGTGTGTCTGTGTGAGTGAAAGACGAGAGGGAGAGCGAGCGACAGAATTTCTGTTATAACCTTCATTTTATGGACGCACAGTGTGAGCACTCAGGTCGCATCAGAGCATCGGGCCGTATAGTGTGAGACCCTGCATCGTGACCTATGAACTTCTAACCCCTGCGAGTCAATCAGTTTGAGCAGGAGCTGAATCGCGCGACTGAAAAAATCGCACAGTGTAAGCCCAGCACTAATACGGCGGGGTCCCTGTCGGCTCGTAGCCGAAAAATAGCTTTACTTTGTTGTGTGGGTCAACTTTTCTTGCGAGAGACAGAGAGAGGCGTTGAAAGGCTGCTCCAACGGAACTTGTTGTTTTCGGAGGAAAACACGAACACGGTGTACAGTCGAGTCTTAATAGCTTACTTACAACTGGGCTCGTCAGGCACTCTTCTTGGCTGCAGTGGTTATTATTATATTTACATGCTTCCAGCTCCCGTTTTTGCTCGATGACTGCTCGTACCTTTCCACTCCCCTTTTTCTCCCTCCTAGCGCTCACAGACACATAACGTGTATGGCAGTCCATTCTCCCTGCAGCACGGACTACACTGAACATGATGCTACATTCTTTAGAGCTATGCTTGTAGCATTCTGCCTGTTAGCTTAGCACAACAACAAC
Organism: Haplochromis burtoni; assembly: GCF_018398535.1. NCBI lineage: Eukaryota > Metazoa > Chordata > Actinopteri > Cichliformes > Cichlidae > Haplochromis > Haplochromis burtoni. Next base: position 66,772 of record NW_024582818.1, read on the forward strand.
AACAACGAAAAGGCGCTCTCTCACCCAGGAAACACACAGTCGCAGAGAGAGAGAGCGTCGCCCTGTAACCATGGCAACCGTAACGCTGCCGCCTGGAACAAAAGAACGTAGCTGTCAAACAAAACCCAAACAGTCCTGGCCCGCGACAAAATGAAACAGGAAAGTACCCCAGTGTATTCCATTTATTTCAACAAAGTAACTGTATTCTGAATACCACCTTTTTAAACGGTAACTGTAACGGAATACAGTTACTCATATTTTGTATTCTAAATACGTAACGGCGGTACATGTATTCCGTTACTCCCCAACACTGGTTATTACATATTCTTTGTTATTTCTAGTATAGAGAGTTCACATCACATTTAAATATTCAGTCACACATGGATATAATTTATTCTGTTTCATTCAGTTTATGTAATTCAGATTTGTTTTTAGCACATTTTCACATGAACATTTATTGTAACATAATTCCTTTATAATTCAAATACAGAAGATAACACTTTCTTTTCATAATGTTTGTCAATCAACGTTTATTTATTTTTAAAATTTATTTTAGTCAACTTCTTTTATAAAATCATACATTTTGTGAGTCAGACATTCACTGAAATTAGTGGCTCCAGTGTGTCATGTTGACCCATCCTGCACCAAACACACATACATACACACACACACACACACACACACACACACACACACACACACACCAAGGTCAGACTCTGTACAGGCTCTCAGTGAGGCCAGTTATTAGAATCACATTTATTGATTTATTATACTAGTTAACTTAAACATTTTTTATTTTTATTTATTTTATTTCGATTCAACATGCCAGTATTGACCAATTGAACATATTTACATTTGCTGTGTTACAGTTTGATCAGTTTTAAGCGATTGCAGTAGTAAAACCTCATATAAATCCTGGTTCTGTGTTTAACAATTATTGTTCTGATTCAGGATTTTGTGTGACAACACAGTTATTGTCTTCCTGCATTCCTGGCTCATGTGCACACACGCACAATCACAGACACAGTACTGAGCCATTAGAACATTTTCACTACTCAAACAACATTTCACATTTATATATAGATCTAACTAATTTTGATTTATCTTTGAGTAAGAATCCAAATGCCTTATTATTAGGACATACAGAAAAGCTCTGTTTTTGCACTTGGATCATTTTCAGTCACATAAGGCTGGATTTTAAGATCTCTATCACAGCTAACGGAGGGTACTCCGTTAGCTGTGATATAGAGGTAGCCGGGCGTTGGGTGGGGATGGCTTCAGTCTCTTTTTGCCCTACGTAACACGGCAATATTTAAAGACACAGCTGCTATACAGCAATGTGAAAATACATAGTAACATATTTAAAGGCGCATGTAATGATTACGATAATAAAAAAAGACAGAAGGAAATCATAATTATAATGTATATAATATAATTATTATAATAGTTTTCAGGCACTGCTTAATGCAATTAGAAATTAGTTATTGTAAAAATTCCCAGTGTGCATCTGTTATGTTAGAATTTGTGTCAGCCTCCTCGAGCGGAGGTTTATAATAACCTCATGTGCAGCAGTCGGCTGCTCTCGGTTCTCTCTCGTGCTTCATCGGCATTCCTGGGCAATTCAGTGCGCGCGCCCTCAAGTCCAGCTTCAGCAGCAGCACGCGCACCTCAGGCGACAGGATCGCGCATCTGCAGAGCCCGACACGTTTCTAAATAACACCGGAATAACGCCATGAGATTACATCGTCTTTGATGGAGGTGATGTTTTGGTAGGAACCTCTATCGTAAGATGCTGTGGTGTTGTGCGAGGATCCTGAACACCACAATGAAGCTGCTATTTTTGGTGGCACTCTTATGGCGCGGGGCATTGTGCGGATCTCCGAGCGTCCAGATTGGTAGGATTTTTATATCTGTCGTCGCCCGATCGTTGTCATCCTCACCTTTCCTGTTCCAGCGTGTATTAAAGCTCGTCTTTTACCCGTTCAAACCTTTCCTTTTCATTGTCTTTTCGTGTCTTCTTTATTGGCCCGTGGGCCTCTCTCATCTCCATCCTCTTTATACTGCTGTCAGTAACGCCAGGCCTCGTGATTGCACGGCTGCTGCTGCTGCAGTGTTCTAATTGAGTTAATACGTTCATCATTTAAATAGTAAACTAAATAGATCAAAAAAATAAAAGGAATTATATGCGTCCCAAACGTCTTGCTAACAATGCAGCATTCCGTCAATCTGCAATTGCTCCTGTGTGCACAGAAGTCTTAATGGTGCTGTCATAGGGACAAGTGAAGATCTAAGCTCACTGAAACGCAGCACATGAGACTTATTTCCTGAACTGCATTTCTTGTTGGACCTATATCCATCAAGCCCTTAGTGGAAGTGGGTGACTTTCAGCATTTCATTAAAATGTTAGAATAAGCTATAATGAACATTACTGGTTGTTTGTGTAAAGTTTTCCATTATTACACTTAGTTAGCTTTCAAATCTACAGTATTTTATGCTATTCAGAGTTTTTCCTCCTCAGTCACATTACACTGCTTTTACATTTGAACTATAAATCTCATACTTTACACTTTACATACTTTACATTTACTTTACATACATGATACAGTGCTGGAAAATCTTTTTAAAAAAATGTTTTTTAAATATCACAGCAGCCCTTTCTCTGTGGAGTAGGTATGTTTTTCCATCTGAACTTAAAATTTTGGTTCAGCTGGATTGTTTGGCTCGTATTTAGTAAGACAAGGTTGGAGTAGACTAAAACATACATTTATATTTTGAACAAATTTTAAATTATATTTGAAACTTTTATAAGACATTGTTGTACCAATTCTGTCTTCTGAGGACTGCATAAGTCTAAAAAAGTAGCTTTTCACAAAAAGCTACTTCCACACCTTGGTTAAGGTTTATTAAAATTTATTAATGTAACTAAAATTCAGAAGGCTCGAATAACACGTTGCAAACAATAATTTCACTATGAGAGTATTGAAAATGTTATTGAAAATGTTACTTAAATATTTCTGGAAAATATGCAAACATTAGAAAAATATCTCTGTAATTTTTAAATTTCTGTCATTTTACAATGTTATTTTTGCAAACATGAGCCTTTGGGTTAAAGGCTCATTCTTGTATCACTCTCTTCCACCCTAAAGAGGACTATGGATCACTAAGCATCACTCCAGTTCTTTTTGCCCTCAGCCCATGTAGTATGCTTCTGATGATGTCTGATTTAGGAGTGACATGGCATTAATAATGTGATAGCTATAGCAGGAGCGTGTCTAAAGAGGGGTGTTGGGTGGTAAAGGTTTTGCCAAATAACTGATTTTGTGAGACACACTACTTAAAAAATGGCAAAACACTTAGGATCTATCAATATGTTAAACGTGTTAGCTCACCATTTCCGTTACTGGTAGTCCAGAAGTCCAGCTCCCAAAGACAACAACTAACTGTGGCCATCAAGAGGGCAGTAAATTATAGGATTAAGACTGGTCTTTAATGACACTTAAAAACTATATGGAGGCAATGAAAGGTATTTTCCCCAAAGTTTTTCCATTTTACTATATGACGAATTAGTCCAGCATTTCAAAGTATAAATGCTTGCAAAGATATGAACTCAAACACTGCTGATTTTGTAGTCTGGCCATTTGACAATATTTACTCTAAACCTGCAAGGGACTCTTAAATAGAAAAAAAATCAATTGTGAAATAAGACAAAATTATACATTTCTTAAGCAGAGGGTTTGCTGACCTATCTATAATGGGCAGCTTATCTGCCACATCAAGACAGTTCCACAAAGTCTCCAGATGCTACTGCTGATATGGGTCTGTGAATGCAATCAGGCAGAAGAGAAGTATCTTTGGGCTGATTAAGGAATGGGAGCTTTAGAAAAATGATTATATATTCTAACCTAACGGAGACAGAGAAGCAGACATTATATATGTATACTTCAAAGGATTTATATTTCATGTGCTATGATGAAAACCTGACATGAAACATGAAATATCAATAGTAATTTAAAAAAAAAAATTAATTTAAAGGGGAAGGAAGAAGAAGAAGAAGTAAAAAACACTTAAAAATCTACCAAACTGTGCTGGTGCTTCCCATAGACTAAATTGTGTTTATTCATAGGCATGAAGTCCATTTCCTTATTTAACATCAAGCAAGTAATTTATATACTTAGCAATGAATAACATGGCCCCTAGAATAATAATGTAGTCTTGCAAGACCCAGCTGCTGTGTCCACATGACAGAATTGGTAGTCTGATGCTAATAAGACACAAACCCTAAATACCTCAGCTTAACACCTAACCCCTTAACCCAACTCTAACCACAATGCCACGGCTGCCAGAGGTAAGGCGAGATCAGAGAAAGGGTATGATAACCGTCTGAATAAATGCTGAGCATAAAAGTTGAATGAAAATATAATTTTCTTAATTTTCATGTTTAAGAATTTCAGGTTATTACCTTATTACCTTCCCTGGATTTTTAAAATATTTTAACTAGTGAAATCTCAGATATTGTAATGTATTTCTTTCAAATTATAGATCTAAATTAAGAAAGGGAAATATAAATGTCATACTTTTATCTTTAATTGTTTTTAAGGTATATTCAAGAATGGCCTCAGATTCCAATGTGCCAAAATGGCCTGAAAACTATGATATATGAAGGTAAAAGCACATATGTTCAAACTTTGAACCAAAAGATTAACATTTTTAAGCAAATCACAGATAGTGAATCAGAAAATGTTCTAAAAATGTATATATTTGTAACATTAAAACAACACAGCTTTATACCAATTGAACCAACTTCCACAGGTTGGATATTACAACCTCAAAAGCAGTCTCTTTATTTTCTGTAATGTGACCAGAGGCACCACCTGCAAACTGATCCCCAAGATGCTCTCTGATGCTTTCATGAGAGTGGGAATGTGTTTGAATACTACATAGAAAGAACTTAGGCACAGGAAAAAGTGACTGCATGAATGTGTGAATGCACCATGTTGTATAAAGCTTGTTGAGTACTCAAGGACAGTAGAAAAGCACTATACAAGAACAGTGCATTTACCAATCCTACTTTATGAGTAACCTATGTAAAGACGTCACACATTACCTTATAGAGGACTCCGTGCAAATCCTTGAAGCAGCATTCTGGACAGTAATTGAGGTATGACAGCATGTATGAACATTTCCATTTCACCTGAAGTTCTGGAATGCATGACTTGATGCCAGAGACAACCGTTCTAGTAGACAAACTACACAAAGTGTAGTGGAAATATTTGTATAAAGCTACTTAAAGATGCGCCCTTATTCCCACATGATCACCACTGCAGGAACCTCTGCATGTTTGATTTGGCACATTTTTATGCCAGATGCCTGTGTTGATGCAACTCGAGGGATTTGTCACCTCCCGGGATATAACAGGGGATTGTTCACTTTGTAGGCAAATGTGTAAACAATTACACTGTGGAGCCATAATTTAAAACATAATATTTCAGAAATATAGTATATTCTATACAATTTGTAGATTATAGTGTAGAATATCAGGTATGTGTACACATACAAGTAATTTAGCTTATGTCCTTAACAGAGTAGACAAACAGACAATAGCAACATGACACAGAAAATAAAGCATATTTATATTTATATGTTCAGAGTGCAGATCCATCCATTCATCCTCTTCTGCTTATCCTTATGAGGGCCAAAACCTATCCCAGCAACCATTGGACGAGAGGCGGGGTACCATTCTGGACAGGTTGCCAGTCTGTTGCAGACCTAAGACATAGATACAGACAAAAATTCACACTGTCATTCACACCTATGTGCAATTTAGAATCACCAGTTTACCTAATACCTCTAACTGCATGCAGCATACCCGGACAGAACCCACACAAACACGGGTAAAACATGAAAACTCCACATAGAAAGGCCCCGGCCACATAGTGGAGATGAAATCCAAGCCTTCTTGCTGTAAAGCAACAGTGCTAATCACTGTGCCACAGGTATATAATGAAATAAAATCATGAAATAAATGAGGTATGGATAACTGTCAATTATGTATACAGTATGTATTTCCAGATTTGGGAATATCCAGCCCTAAATTTACTGTCACATTTGCACATATTGCCAATTTACAATCACCTGTTAAAATAATCCTGCTAAGTGGGGACTGTGGCACAACAGCTGAGTAACCACAGAGAACACGCACAGACATCCAAACTCCATACAGACAGCTAGATGGGCATGAGCTAATCACCACCAACACTAACATATCCTCCTTTCTTGTGTCCAGTAGGCTAGTTTATGTGTGTTTATTCTTAGATGGAGTCAGTTATGTCTTAAGTTTAAAAAAAATTTCTAGCCTTTGTTGTCTGGCAGCTTTTGCAATCAGAATTATGATCTGAATGCAGCGTGGTAACAAACACATTTCCTTTTCCAAGATGAGCTCTATAAATTCTCTCTTGGCTACTCTTGTTCATGTGCTTCTTTTACATGTTAAGTTATTAATTTCTATGAACATTATTTCTGTTATTACAGTACATGTGTAACATAACAGTGTCAAAGCTGAAAAGTAGGAGAGAGAGAAAAAAAGGGCAGAAAATATATAAAAAGATAAAGAGAACAGAGAAGCAATAAATCGCCAAAAGCTGCAAGTTTAAGAAAAAAAACCATACAAGAAAACAATCACAAACAGCACCCGGAAGAGAAAAACAAATCAACCGTCTTGTGTTGTGTGTGTGTGTGTGTATGTTTATGTGTATGCATAAGGTTCCTGGCTCCAGAATTGCCTGTGCAGTGGGTGCATATGTTTGAGTGTATAATGCCCACTTGGAACATGTATAGTGTGTTCTATGGAGAGGTTTGTGTAAGTTGTAAGTTGGGACTTGCAACATTTTGATCGTATTTAAGCATATGTGTGTCCAGGTAACCTTAATGGAGAGATCTCGCTCCCATTTGTCAGCTGGAAGTAAAATTGAGTCATCGATTTTTAACAATAACATTTTTGATAACAATTTAGGGATACAAAGACTTAAAAATGCTCTTGCCCATGTATGCATTTCTAAGTTCAGCTGACGGCTGTTTTCTGTACGATGGACTTGCTGATATTCAAGAAATTTACTGTTGCTGATTCCATAATTTGATAAAAGTTCTTTGAATGAAAATAAGTTTTCTGTTGAATAACATGTTCTGGACACCCATTTGGATTGTTTCAAATGGTTGTCAGTTTACATGAGGTAAAGGAAGACTTTGTTATTTTTAGAAATTCCCAGCAGGATGTCAGAGAAGTGTTTCTGCAAAGACTTTTAAGGCAGTTATGATTCTTAACTCTAGAGCTAATAAAAGGCAAATCAGAGATTTTTAATTTTCTACAGAATGCTTGTCCTAGGTCCAACCATGGGTTGTCTACTGAGCTTGATTTGATCCAATTTGAAGAACAGCAATCTACTGGCTAAGAAGTAGTGATAAAAGTTCCTCATCCAAGCTGTATATGATATCTTACTGAGTCCTTATACCGCTGCTTGCACCATGACCAGCTGCTGATGGTAACTGGTGAAATCATCTCCTCGGTGATAACAGCAAGTAAGCAACAACCTAACGCTCACAATCCAGCACACATTGCAGAAACATCTTTGTGCCCAGATATTGTGATAATGTCAGAGGCCTCAAGACAGATAGCTCTGATAGAATTGATGGTTCCTTGGAGACTGCATAGAGGGCATTTGGAAGGTAGCTGGCCAAATGCCAGGGTGTTCTGGAAGAGTGTTGGAGGGTTAGCAAGCATGCCCTGTGGTTTAGCAAGCATGCCCTGTGGAAGTAGGCTGCAGAGGCATCACCGGCCAGTCTCTCCACAGAGCGTACACACTGCTAAGCTTCCTGGTGCTTGTGGATTGAGAGGGGTGATTCATGGCCAAATGCTGCTGCAGCAAGGGCATGATCAACCTCGGCTGGGTCACCTGGGTGAGGGTGTAAGATGTTGTAAGATCCTAACACCTAATGAACCCAGGATACATCACTGATCAATGATCAGTGTTGGGACTAACGCGTTATTAAGTAAGGCGTTACAGTAACTACGTTATTATTGTGGTAACGAGCACGGTAACTAGTTATTATGCCAAAACCAGGAACGCGTTACTCGTTACTGGGATTTAGATAGGCTCGTTATCGTTACTTCGTGTGGTGGCTATCGCGGAGCTTCCACAGATTCAATAACATTAGCAAGTGGTGGAAGCCAGCAGGTGGATGAAGGAAAAGGGAGGCAAGAGGAGAGACCCGAAGCGGCCGCTGGTCCGAGAGTGTCAGGTGAACTGAACTTCAGGTAAGAAGTTATACCTGCAGTCCATCTGGGTCAGATATAAACCAAGTTTAGGTGGAGTTTATTTTCGTTATGCTGACTTTTTCGTACTGCGTGCTAGCTAGCATGACGGAGTTTCTATACAGCTGGGTGGGTGCTATGTTACTGATGTTGAACTTTATTTTGTTCATAAGGTTAATTATTAGAGTTGCCAACCGTCCCGTAAAAAACGGAATCGTCTCGTATTCAGAGAAAATATTACGCGTTTCGTATTGAGGTGAAAAGGTACGGAGCCCCGCAGGGGACATGGGAGAAAAAAAAATTAAGACGGACTTTTGCGAGATCTCGCAAAACTATCTCGGGATCTCGCAAAACTTTTGCGAGATCTCAAAACAAACTCGGGATCTCGCAAAAGTTTTGCGAGATCTCGCAAAACTTTTAGCCGCATTCTTCGGACGCCGGCTCGAAGCCGACCGGGAGGTCGAGGCACGATGTGCCGGGAAAGCGGTGTTCCTCCCGGCTGTAGTGGTCTCGACCTCCCGTTAGCTTCGAGCTAACGGGAAGAATGCGGCTAAAACTTTTGCGAGATCCGAGTTTGTTTTGCAGATCTCGCAAACTTTTAAAAAAATAATTATCTGAGTCTTCAACAAACGATTGATAGATTGATGCATATATACCATCAGAACAGTGTACATCACTGTCACAACAGTGTTTATTTTCATTCAAAGGCTTTATGATTTTTCCTATAATGGTGGGCCGGTCTCTAGTCAAAATGCCCGGGACGATTTTTTTGTCCCAGTCCAGCCCTGTATGCAGCTCATCTGCAGTCTGGTGTTACCTACATCTTCCTATTCAGAAGGCAGAATTTCCGAGTTCTGAGTACAATCGAAAGCACCACGACTGCAGTTTTTGTGTTGGATGTAAAAAGCAGGCTAGGATAGAATCAGGTGGAAATGTGCACATTATTTTTTCCTTTCTATTGGTAGGTGGCACAGTGCACTTGTGGCAAGTAAGCAAGCTAGAAGACTGGCAATCTTGCTGGGTATCCAGTTACGGAAGCAACAATTAACAAGAGAATTCTGAGTAAAACCAAAGTTACTTTCCCTAGTAACTAGTTACTCTGAAAGTAACGAGTAACTTGAAGTAACTGAGTTACTTTTGATAGAAGTAACTAGTAATGTAACTAAGTTACTAATTTAAAGTAACTTACCCAACACTGCTAATGATGCATCCCAGCACATCCATTGGATGTGCATACATTTCTGAAATTTCTGATTTATACTTGCATTTCAAATTATAAAAATGATTCATTAGAGACATCATAGTAAACAAAATCACATTTTTCCCACTCTGATGTTATGTTTTTTGTGTGCTTTTAGACCAGTTGTGGTAATACAGTATGTGGAAATGAAAAAAATAACTTCAGACAGTGATGGCTAAATGGTAAATGGCCTGTATTTATATAGCACTTTACTAGTCCCTAAGGACCCCAAAGCGCTTTACATATCCAGTCATCCACCCATTCACACACACATTCACACACTGGTGATGACAAGCTACATTGTAGCCACAGCCACCCTGGGGCGCACTGACAGAGGCGAAAGAAGGCAAGGTAAACCATTGTTAAAGGTGAAATACCGCAGAGAGCTATGTGTTATAAATCTACCTTCCACATCTGCTACAGTCTTACTAATGGTAATGTTTATGTTTCTTTTAATTAACATCACTCTGCCTTTTTGTTTTGAGTTGTAACAGGACAAACGTGAGTGAACTGTGGAGTGGTGAATGTATGTACCGATTTTTTGGACATATGTCCTTTAGAGAGACAATGTCTGCCTGAGATAGATATCTCTGTCTCAGGCAGACTCTAGCTCAGAATTACTGATTAGTATTTCTATTGCTGTTCCTAAACCCAGACAACCGGGGAGTTCTGGGTCAGGAAGAGTTCCCAATATAAAATATTTACCAAATCAAACATGCTGATAAATAATAAGATTTCCATATGGGATTGGCCAGCACTTGGCTTAATGCATAGGTTGTCAGACAAGAGAGAGAGAGAGAGAAGGATTCTGAAGTAAGCTAGCTGAAGTGGTAGAAAGTTTCCCCATGTGGAAAAGACTGGTGATTGGAGCAGACTTCAGTGGACATGTAGGTAAATGGAAGAAAGGTGATGAGGAGGTGTCAGGTAGGTATGAAGTTTATGAGAGAAATGCAGAACATTTGAACTAATATAGAACAAACAAACAAAAAAGTAAAGAACTCAATAAATATGAAAAAGGAGAGCCTAAACTGCTGAGATTCCATATCACATTATAAAAACATTTTGACGAATATAAAATTTAGCAATTGTTAATGAAGGATTGCAATTTCTTTGTTGTTGTTTTTTAAGACATAAAGTGGTAAAAATGTCCCTATCTCAACATGTTTGTAGCTAGAAAACCTGTTTCTCCACTTACTTTTGTTTTTCTTTATGATCACGACCTTTTCTGTCTCTGTTTTTCTCAGGTGGTTTATTTCCCAGAGGCGCAGATCAGGAGTACAGTGCATTCCGAGTTGGCATGGTTCAGTTTGGGATGGCAGATTTCAGGCTAACTCCACACATAGATAACCTGGAGGTGGCCAACAGCTTTGCTGTTACTAACTGCTGTAAGTATTGATTTCTTCATTTTTAAACAATTTTATTGGGTCATTATTTAAAATTCTAGAATAATACTTGAAATTTAAAAAAATACAAACATGGCAATATGTAGCAATAGTTGTGCAGTGTGCTGTGGCTGTTCCCTGAACCCTAAACCCTTCAATTCAGTTTTATTTATATAGCACTAAATCACAACAGGGAAACAATACAGAGAAAACAGAGAAAACCCCAACAATCAGATGACTGACAATGAACAAGAGCTATGGTGATACTGGGAAGCAAAAAACCCTTGTTAACAGGAAGAAATCTCCTGGAAGCTGAAGGCTCTGCCTCTCATTCTACTTTTAAATATCCTAGGAACCACAGTATGCCCACAGTCTGAGAGCAAAGTGCTCTGTTTGAGTGATACAGTACAGTAAGGTCTTTAAGATAGAATAGGGCCTGATTATTCAAGACCTTCCATGTGAGAGGAATGATTTTACATTTGATTCTGGATTTAACAGGGAGACCCTGAAGTGAAGCCAGTATTGGGAAAATATGCTCTGTCTTTCTAGTCCCTTTTAGTACAGTATGCAGCAGCATTTTGGATTAACTGAAGGCTTTTCAGGGAGTTTGTAGGACGTCCTGATAATAATGACTTACAGTAGTCCAACCTAGGATTAATAAATGCATGAACTGGTTTTTCAGCACTCTTACAGGATGTTTTGAATTTTAGAGATATTGTGCAAATGGGACAAAGCAGTGCTACATATTTGTTAATATGGACATTGAAGGACATGTCCATGATTCTGTAGTTTAACTTATTGGTGTGTGTTATCTGGTTTCATGGATAGAAAAAAATTGTGTCCTCTGCAAGGCAGCGGGAAATGTTTCCTATTCCTTCTAATGATTCTGCCTAATGCAAACATATTATGAAATACAATTGGTCCTAGCATGGAACCCTGTGGAACTCCATAATTAACTCTTCATTTACATAAAAATTGAAGTGTATTAGATAGATGCCATTTAAACCATTGCAGTGCAGTACCTCTAATGCCTACAACATTCTCTAATGATAAAATATAAGAAGGAATATAAGAAGATTATTTGTATTCTTCACTAAAGCTGTTTCAGTACTGTGACATGCTCTGAAACCTGAAAGCTGATACACAGGAATTTGAAACTGCAATTCTCCCACGGCCCTCAGTGTACACTAAAACAATATAAACATAAAAATAAAATGCAAGTCTTATGTACAACACAATACAATTTTACATAAACAACAGTGTCCAACAATCAGAGTGCTTTTTGGCAAGAGTTCGTGTGCAAGTGGGGGTGGGGCAGTCAGTGAAAAGGCGTTGGTAGAGGTCTGGGGGGGTTCAGAGGGAAGAGGTGAATGCAGGTCTGGAGTTCGTGTGTGTGAGAGTTGCGAGGGACAGAGCAGGGAGGGAATTCAGCATCCTAACAGCCTGATGAACGAAGCTGTCTCTCAGTCTGCTGGTTCTGGCCCAGAAGCTCTTCAGTCTCTTTTACGATGGCAGCAAACTGAAGAAGCTGTTGGATGAATAAGTGGAGTCACCTGTAATGCAGAGGGCTTTCAGGTGAAGTGGGTGCAGTAGATGTCCTGGAGGGAGGGAAGAGAAGTGCCCACAATCCTCTCCGCTGCTCTCACTACTCGTTACTTTGCAGTGCAGGAGCCATACCACACAGTGATGCTGCTCTCAGTGGTGCCTCTGTAGAAGGTGCTCGCAATGGGGGATGAGGCTCTTGCTCTCCAGTTTGCGGAGGAAGTAGAGTTGCTGTTGGTCTTTACTGACAAGTGATGCTGTGTTTTTTGAACAAGAGAAATCTTCTGAGATGTGCACACCCAGGAACTTGGTGCTGCTTACCCTCTCCACAGCAGCACCATTGATGGTTAGTGGGGTGTGCAGGGTGTGATGATCTCCTTAGTCTTCTCCACATTCAGGGCATATTGTTGTCACTGCACCACTCAGCCAGATGGTTAACTTCACTCGTGTAGTAGGGCTCATCATGGTTGCTGATGTGACCTACCACAGTTGTGTCATCTGCAAATTTGATGAAGATGTTGGAGCTGTGTGATGGCGTGCTGTCGTGGGTCAGCAGACTGAAGAGAAGGGGATTCAGCACATATCCTTGGGGAGCCCCCATGTTCAGTGTTCTTGTGTTGGAAGTGTTGCAGCCGACATGTACTGTCTGTGGTCTTCCTGTCAGGAAATCCAGCAGCCTTGCTTGTTTTCTATTTCTCTCTCAACAGGTGATCCAGGAGATTTTTATTTCTTTTCTCCCCCCCTTTCTCACTGTCCCTCTCCCCTTCTGTTTTCCCTTTCCTTCCTCTTTCTTTCTCCCTTTCCTATCCCTCACTCATGTCTGTCCCGTCTGTAACATCTGAAAATAAAATATAATAAATAATAAAAACAAAGATCGACCAAATGGACCAATACGGCAATGCCACGATGATCCATTTGGCAAAGTAAATCCATTGGGTATCCTTGTTGGTCTTCAGACAACAATTCTGATGGCTAAAGAGCCAAATGGGACAGGCAGGAAAAAAAAAAAAAAAAAAGGAAATCCAGCAGCCAGTTACAAAGCGAGTTCCTGATCCCCAGCAGATCCAGTTTGTGAATGAGTTGCTGGGGAATGATCGTGTTGAATGCTGAACTGAAGTCTATGAACAGCATTCTGACGCATGAGTCTCTAGTGTCCAGATGTGTGAGGACTGAGTGAAGGGCAGTTGAGAATGCATCATCGGTCAAGTGGTTTGACCGGTATATGAACTGAAATGGATCCAGTTTGGGGGGAAGAGATGTTTTAAATGGATGCATGACTAACTGTTCAAAGCACTTGAGTTCTTAAAGCAGGAGGGAGGAGACTTCCTTGGTACAGGAATGATGGTGGAGGCTTTGAGGCATGTGGGAACGACAGCTTGGCTCAGTGATGTATTAAAGATGTCTGTGAAGACATCTGTGAGTTCTGCAGCACAGTCCCTCTGTGCTCGTCCAGCTTTGCGAAATCCTCCTGGAGTATTGCCTTTTCACTTCTCTGATGCAGGTTTGCCCTTGCTGTTCTTAGGCTCACCTAATCCCCAGCTCTGAAGACTGCATTTCTCTCCCTCAGAAGCCTGTAGACCTCACCTGTGAGCCATGGTTTCTGATTGGCCTGGATAGTGATAGTCCTGGTCTCTGTGAAATCATCGATGCACTCTGAGATATAGGAAATGACAGTTTCTGATTATTCCTGCAGGTCTGTGGTGTTGTCACGTGTGGTGGCCTGTTTAAAGACCTCCCAGTCTGTGGTGGAAAAACAGTCTTCCATTGTCTCTGAGACCACATATGTACCTGCTTACAAACTGGTTTGGTGACTTTGACCAGGGGCTTGTATGCTGGAATTAGCATAACAGTTATGCCAATTCCAGGTAGGCAATTCAATTCAGTTCAGTTTTATATATATAGCACCAAATTGAGGCGACTGTGGTTCAGGGGGTTGGGAACCTCATCTGTAACTGGAAGGTTGCCAGTTCGATCCCCCAGCTCTTGCTGTCCTGGTCATTGTGTTGTTGGGCAAGACACTTTACCCTACCACCTACTGGTGTTGGCCAGAGGGGCCAATGGCACGCTTCTGTCAGTCTGCCCCAGTTGTACAGCGAGTGTGTGAATGTGAGAGTGAATGAATAGTGGAATTGTAAAGCACTAGAAGCGTGCTGTATAAATGCAATCCATTATCATTATTAAATCACAACAACAGTCACCTCAAGGCGCTTTATATTGTAAGGTAGACCCTATAATAATGCATACAGAGAAAAACCCAATCATATGACCCCCTATGAGCAAGCACTTTGGTGACAGTGGGAAGGAAAAACTCCTTTTAACAGGAAGAAACCTCCAGCAGAAGCAGGCTCAGGGAGGGGCGGGGCCATCTGCTGTGACCAGTTGGGGTGAGAGAAGGAAAACAGAATAGAAGACAGGCACCAAGGTGGTGGAGGGGGAGGGCTTTGTAATCTCCTTTCTGAGTGGTGAAAACATTGTCCAAAATGGGGTTTTTTTCCCCCTGTGTAGGAAATTTAATGCAGATGTTCCTCTGCAGATGATCAGTTAGTTGTTTTATAGCTACTCTTTCAGAATTTTTTTTAAATAAAGGGAAGTTGGAGATTCACCTATAACTAACGAGCTAAGCTCAGGTGATGATGTTTTAGATAGCGTTTAACATTGACAGCTTGAAGGCCTGTTGCTGATTATTTAGAGATAGGCTGATCATATTTAAGACTGAAGCATCAATTAATTGTAGGGTTTCTTTGAGCAGTCTTGTAGAAACGGGATCTAAAAGACACATTAATGATTTGGTGGAAATAAATAATGAAGTTAATTCAAGATGGAGACCATGTCTATATTGGGTCCCTCAGTCCATGACCAATTCTAGATATCTATATGACGTCCAAACAAGTTTCACAATTTGGACACCTAAACATGACCCAACTTGGATGATAATATGTTGATCAACATTTGAACTTTGGATTGGGTAATATTTTTGGACATCATGTTGACGTCTATGACAATTGCAGGAAATTTGCATGATTAATAAATGTAATTTTTTAAATTTACAAATATTAACATTGATTTTGTCAACATGATACAAATGAATATGGATTATGTATAAACAAATATAATTTATTATGTGTTAGCCTATTGATTTCTTCACTACACATGGGTAATTCTTTTTGTTATTTTGCATTTTTCTGTTTTTCTTTAACTGGTTTATTTATTTTAGTATATCAACTTATTTGTTAGTAACAAGGTTAAAAATGTCATTTATTAAAATCTGTTGATATATTAAAAACGATGAAATCCATTTTAAAATGTAAAATAATAATGGTTAAAGTATTTTTGAAATTGAAATTCCCTTTGCTCGTTTAAATTTGTGAAGCAATGTGTCAAAGTGCATTTGCATTATATATAGTTAATTTTTAAGGTTGAGAGAAGGTGGGAGAAGTTGTGATGGAAAGTAAGAGAGGTTTGTGGTTTTTCTGCTGGTTCTGCTGGTTTATAAAAATTATCTCTAAAATGAGTCAAAGTTTGACTTTGAAAAGACATTCACAACAACCATATTTGGACTATAAATAGCCCGTACACCGTGGCCGTACTGCTGACAACAACATACTTTCACCAGAGTTAGGAAAAAAAAGATGTTGCCTGGTGTTATAAAACAACCCCTTCAGTGGACCAAATCTGGAAAATGATTCATGAAAGACGTCACGCCGACGTCACTTTCCACAGTGGGATACTTAATACCAATTCTCTCATTCAGAATAATTCACCTTCCTGCAGCCACACAGCTGGATCATGTATGCTGACACAAAATACATACATTTTTTCTCAACAGATGATTGGAACTGGCATTTTAATTTTCTTCTCTTAAGTGTAATTGGTTATAGCTTATTACACCTGGCCTCTTATACTGTTTTATGCAGCTTATAGAAACTTAGCACTGTCTATATCAGATATAAAGCCCTCTAGCTTTTAATTGGACAGAAGCACTTCTTTTTTAAAATTTTTTGTGTTGCTTTGTTTTAGAAATATTTTATTTTACTTGTTATTGTGAACCACAGAATTGCCACTCCTATTGTAACTACTGTGCTTATTAATGTACCCCAATTTAAAAAACTGTTCTTCAATGTGATTAAATATAAGTGTGCGTTTAGTGTTTATTTGGGATAAAGGCACTGGGACACTTAATGAGTGCAAATATTCTTCCCAGGTCCTGTGAACTCACTGTTTAATTTGTACAATCTTTCTCTTCTTCTCTCTTTCCTAGTTTGTTCCCAGTTCTCTCGGGGTGTCTATGCCATTTTTGGCTTCTATGACAAGAAATCGGTCAACACCATCACATCCTTTTGTGAGACACTTCATGTCTCCTTCATTACACCTTCTTTCCCAGCAGAAGGAATGAATCAGTTTGTTCTCCAAATGAGGCCGGACATCAAGGGGCCACTAGTTTCATTAGTGGAATACTACAAATGGGAAAAGTTTGCCTATCTGTATGACAGTGATCGAGGTAAGGAAATTCTCATCATTTATCGCATAAATATTGCTAGTGCTTAATTTTGAAGATAAGATACTGAAATAATTGTAAATACAGAAAATGTTAAGCAAATGCAGAAACTTGCTACAGTTATAGAAAGCACAGCAAGGCAGAGAAATATGCTTCATATAAATAGAAAAGAATGAGATAGAGATATGTTCTACAAATGTATAAGTTAATGAATTATTAATTATTAATAATGAGACTCTGTGTGTGTAGGTCTTTCGACTCTTCAGGTAATACTGGACACTGCAGCAGAGAAAAAATGGGTCGTCACTGCAATAAATGTAGGAAACCTGAAAGATGAGAGAAAGGATGAAGCCTACCGGTCCCTGTTTCAGGTACTGGTTTTCTGCTCTTATATTGGAATGCAAGAGAGAGACCGAGAAAATCAAATTTTAGACACAAATTTAAAGTTTTGGTCATAACAGCTTTTTCATCAGTTTAGGCTGCTAACCAGCATTTTCAACACTGTCTTCTGTTATGTTATTTATTCTTTGGCAAGTACATGCACTGCAGTTGGCCTGATGTGAAAATCCTGACTATGCCATAGTAATTTAGCAAATGACACAGTCTAAAATATTTAAGTTATTTTGGTTAGATTATAACAAACAAGCTTCTCTTTCCTTTTTTTCTCTCTCTTCAAATGAGTTGGAGAATTGTTCCAAGAATTCAGTCTTTTTATTTTTTGTTCACAGTTCAGTGGATAAATGTTGAAATAACTCCATATGTTTTTTTCAGTTATTTTATTTAAACCATGTTCACAATTCTCAAAAAAGTGTTTTTACAAAACAAGTCTTTTTTCCACCAGCACTCAGTCCAACTATTTGACATGAAAATAAAATAGTCACATTAATCCAGCTATATGAAAACATTTTATCAATATAAAAGCAAAATGTCCTCATATAGTGCTGAGCATCTGAGCATTTTATTTCCTAACTACTAACATTCACACTCCAGTGAATGCATCAGAAAGCAACTTGTAGTTAGTATGTCACCCAAGGATATTTGGCACGCAGACTGGAGTAGCCAGGGATCAGAACACCAACCTTCTTATTAGTTGATGGCCTGGGCATCCTTCTGAGCTACAGCCACCTCTTCCCCTTGGCGAAGGACCCTCCATTCATCATATACAACCCTCTTCTGGAATGATGATTTTTCCACAAAAAAAAAACATCTTTATTATGTACAATAAAAAGTAGCAGTCCAAAAGGAATTCCATGAAGGAAAGGTAACAGAGTCTAGGAGTCCAGGGAACACATGAAAGTAGGTTAACAGAAGGTAACAGAATTTAAAATGGACTAAACACTCAGAGAAGCCAAACAGCACTGTTGCCTCACAGCAAGAAGCTCCTGAGTTCAATTCCACCATTAGGCTGGGGTTTTTCTGTGTGGAGTTTGAATGTTCTCCCCGTGTCTGCGTAGGTTCTCTCCAGGTATTCCGGTTTCCTCCCACAGTCCAAATACATGCAGTTAGTGAGGATAGGTTGATTGGAAACTCTAAATTGCCCAAAGGGGAGTTAATGTGAGTGTGAATGGTTGTCTGTCTCTGTGTGTTAGCCCTGCGACAGACTGGTGACCTGTCCAGGGTGTACCCTGCCTCTCACCCTAAGACAGCTGTGATGGGCTCCAGCCCCCACCCACGACCTGAAAAAAGCGGAAGCAGATGGATGGATGTTTTTTTGTCCTGCATCATGACCTGGGGGGCAGAGCTATGGCTTCCAATACCCACTATTAGATGCTTACATGGAGAAATCCTATGAACATAAGCGCGCTCACACACACAGGTGTGCACACAGGTGTACAAACAGGTACTCACAGACACACACTATTTTGGTTGGCTGATGCCTCTAAACATTTCATGCATTATTAGTACTGTATGCTGCTCAGTAACATTCAATATTTATTATTTACCTGTGGTTTCCCTACTGTGTTATCTTCTTTTTGGTTGTCTTTTTTTTCTCTCAGCAGGTGATCAAGCAGATTTTCAGTGTCTTTTCTCTCACTATCCCTCTTTTCCTCTATTTTTCTTCCCATCTCCTTCATTTAACTCTCTTCCCAACCTCTCTTTTTTTCTCTTTCCTGTCCCCGGTCCTGTCCATTCTGATTGTAATAACTCAAAATGAAAATTAAATAAAAATGTATAATAATAATAATAATAATAAAAACAAATATGACAATTAAGTGGACCGTATAGCAATAGCTGTAATGGTCTACTTGGGAAAACAAATCTGTTGGGCACTTTTCTTGGTGTTTAGACAATAATTCTGATCACTGATTGAAAGGACATAAAAAAAACCCCTCAAAAAATAAAAACATGCTTTTATGCACTTATTCTAAAGTTAGCTCAGCACATTCCCACTCCCACCACATATTGACACAGTAGCTAGTGCCTTACAATTTGAAGCCTATGGGTCCTGACCAAAACTTGGTCTGTGATGTCTTGGGAAAAGGGCTTTGTCAGCTGTACAGTGTAGCAGCTGTACAGCATTGTAGAGTATACTTTGCTTTGATGTTATCTATTGTTTTTACATATGCTTGTTTTAAATACTAAAATAAGCTTAAGCTTTTAGTTTGTCTTTTCCAGAAAGCTTTTCAGGGTTTTGTAGCTAGTTATAATAAATATCTTTGTCTAACCTATGGTGTCAAGCAGTATGTGGCAGCACTGCACCTCAGGAAGATGCAATTTGATCTTGTACTGTGAGCACACAAATCTTTAAAGACTGTGTAATAATGTTGGATGCTTGTTGTCTTATTTTTTTAGGACCTGGAGATCCGTAAGGAACGACGCATCATACTGGACTGCGAACAAGATAAAGTGAAAGACATCATGGAGCAGGTTGATTTTTATCTTGTTACTGCTGCTACCAGTATGAGCAATATTTTCTCTCCATCAAAAATGAAGCTGATTCTATAGATCCATTCTTTACTGGGCATTCCTTAAAAAACAGTGAATGTCTCTCATCCAACCAACTCAGAGTCAACTGATAATATTTCTAAATGTGTGTGTTTGTGTAAAAGAAGTAATGAAACTATGCAAAACATACTATTGGAGACTTTTGTTCAGTGAAACCAACAGTATTGTGGTTATCCTGGATGTTTTTTAGGTGTGATACCAGACCAGACATGAACTAGTCATGATGGTGTCTGTGTCATTTTAATTTTCTTAAATAACAATTAAATGAAACTACTATACTTGTTTTGAAATCTTTCAAATTCTATTCTGGCAGAGTTAATTTCCTCTTCGCTAAGTACTGTTGGCCTGTTTCCATCATCAGATGGCAAACAATGGAAATGATGTGTGCTTAGAATCCAGTATTTGTCTTTTCTACATGGTTAGCAAAATGATATCGCGTAGAACTTTCACTGTTCACATGCAGATGGCTGCTACATAATTATTAGTGTTAACTTACACTGTAATGATGATAATCTAGAAAACAGTTGGATTTTCTTTTTCAGCTTGGTTTGATTGGCTGGATCAAAACTGTGATCAAAACTAAAATTAGACCCCTATCTGCTAACTGCTTTACGGTACCAGCTCATGATAATCATTTGGAAAATCCTATTTTGATAATGTCACAATTATCAGAACTGGGCATGTTGCTCATGACATCTGCAAATGCTGCAGGTTAAATCTGCAAAGCACAAGCTGTTAAACATTTTGAAAATATGACAAATGCATAAAAAACAGTCAGTTAATTCTAGGGGAGGGGACTTGTTTTGACTGATTTTAAATATTTGTATGAACCCTATATGTTGCATCTCTGTCACAGAAGACAAAAAAAAATTACAAAGAAAAGTAGCTAAATAGAAGCTACTATACGGATAGCATGGTGGTACAGTTGTTAGCACTGTTACTCTGTGGAGTAGGGTTACAATAGAAATCAATACTCTGATATGAATCAAAATAGCTATTGGATACACATTAGCAGTAGTATTGATACCAGACGTGCTATCTGAGTCTGAAAGCTTTTTACAAACCAGAAAAGTTTATTAGGGTCATGAAGACTTTTGAAAGGTCACTAAAGCTTGTGTTTCTAAAAAAAAATGTATTAAACAGTTATCATAAACATTAACTTGGCTACTGCACACAACTGTTAAACTTGTAGCAGTTATTCAAGAGCCACATTACCCGTCTGTTAAGTTAGCATTAAAGTAGCGGCTATTTCCAATAATAAAATAATAATCTTAATGTGGGAGCTAGGCAGCAAGTATTATTAGTTCTGCAAAGTGTTGTAATCTGTAATGTTAATAGACAGTGATCATTCAACAATATAACACAACTATTTCTGCAACATGTTCCTCTTACAGTCCCAGATAGGTGGAGAGAAAAGTCTACTATCAACTAGACAGAAACAGTGGTGGTATATCTTACCAACTCTATTTGATCAGTGATGAAAAATTATGTGTCGAATCACCAGAAGCAAAGTGAGACTTCAGATAAACGTTTTTTGTTTATTCCAAAAGTTGATTCTGTTCATCTGGACGTAGCGTTTTGTGGGAGAAA
>NW_024582818.1:90500-96409 GCF_018398535.1 Haplochromis burtoni
TTCGGTAAACCATACAGACATGGTGTAGACTCCCTGGGTATAGCCTGTTGTATGAGGTCCGGTCGATAGCCTTGTCTTGTTCTAACTGCTTCAGACAGTCTATTACCCTCTTCCTGCAGCCACTCCCTGGGTCTCGTTTCAGGGGCTCATAAGTATTTTCATCACTGAGTAGTGACAAAATCTTCTCATAATAGTCTTTCTGGTTTAGCAATACTGTGCACCTACCCTTGTCTGCCGGAAGGATGATAATGTTGTTGTCATCACTAAGTGATGTGAGTGCCTTCCTCTCTTTTTTAAATTTTTTTTTTTTAAATCTGCTGAACCATCTCCAATTTTAAATCTGCAGCAATGCTTGAACATGAAATGTAATTTGGCAGCTACACTAAGGAAAGTTTAAGTATTGGTAATTAATTGGGTAATTAAAATATTAAAAAAATTAAGTATTCCTTTAAAATCCATTATTTGAACACACATTAATTAAAAAAAACCCTTCTCATTGCAAAATGCAACTTGTGGCAATTTCTGAATTGTTGATAGTTATATCTCACAACAATAATACAAAATAAAACACGGAGATTACGAAAATTACGAAAATTCTATTTTCATTCAACTTTGTACCAGAAAAATAAAATTATCAGCAGTTTAATCTGAAAAGAAACAAATTCTGGAGTATCCACATTTACTTGCATAATAACTGAAAAAAAAAATTGTTATATATGAGCATTTGTTTCATCTTCAATACCTTCCCGACCGACTGCGCCAGAGCTGTCTTATAATTCAGGTTAGGTTTAAAACACATACATGTTTGTGGCTAAGAATTTCATGTTAAAAATATTTTCTTTTTGCATTTTGGGGAAATATTCACCTGGTAAATTGTAATGTAAAATGTAATGAAGACAAAACCAATTTTTTAAATAGATATATTTCTAAACGTGCTATTGACATGACATGACATGACATGACCAGATGTCTGTAACACTCTAATCCATACATGCAAAGAAATCAGATCATATATGTCCATAAATTATGTGTAATAATAAGAAATGACACAGATAGAAAGTCGTGACACCGGCTGAAATCACCAGCTAATGGCATTGGTTACAGAAAAATTTCTAAACAACTAAAGGTCCCAGTGAGCACTTTTGGAGAGTTGTCTAAGAGGCAGGACCAGTTGAAGAGAGCTACAGAAAGACTTGAAATCAGCAGGTACTATTTAAAAGAAAACAATAAGTAGTGCACTCAACCACCATGGCCAGTATGCACGCTCACCATTCAAGTATTCATTGCTGAAGAAAAAACATGTTGAAGCATGCTTAAAGGTTCTGAACAACATTTAGGCAAGCCTGTGAAATACTGAGTACAGTCTGGTCAGAAAGAGACCAAAATTAAACTCTTTGGATTGTAAGCTAGATCCTACAATAATACATACAGAGAAGAACCCAATCATATGACCCTCTACAAGTAAGCACTTTGGCAACAGTGGGAAAGAAAAACTCCTTTTTAACAGGAAGAAACCTCCAGCAGAAGCAGACTCAGGGAGGGGTGGACATCTGTCCTGACCGATTAGGTGAGAGAAGGAAGACAGGACAAAAGACATGCTGTGGAAGAGAGCCAGAGATTAATAACAAGTATGATTCCATGCAGAGAGGTCTATTGACATATAGTAAGGGAGAAAGGTGACAATACAATAAAGTGCTCCTTGAAAGCACAGGGAAAATGTGATGTTCTATGACTGGTTAGTAAGAGTAGAAAAGTGTTATATAAATAAAATTACATACCATGTATCTCCAAAAATTATGATTTTTTTTCCAGTGAATTGAAGCATCTAGTGTTTCTTTCTGGGTTAGGATAACTAACCTGTTAACCATTTAAAATTGTTGTTTATTGCTGACATAACCTCTTCCTCTTATTCACCAGGTGATCACTATAGGCAGGCACGTGAAAGGATATCACTATATCATCGCAAACTTGGTGAGTCATTTTCCAGTCTTTAAATGAGGCTGACCAAGTATATTTATGTATGTACTGCAGGCCATTTATGTATGACTGTTTAACAATAACGGCGGTTTACATAACTCAGTTTAGATTGGGATCTAATAACAGGTTTACACTTAGTAACTGGGATCCTAAAGCAGGCAGCCACATTTAGACATGCTGTGAGAAGACTACCTTTTGCTTGCACTACTGCAATTTATATAATAGAGCAGTAGTTGCTGAGTATACTAGTCATAACTCATTCCATTGGCATGCGGACTAGATTGCTTTTGTGACTATTCTCAGTGTCATTCAACAGTATTTTTAGATGTTGCTGATTCTGGCCTTATGTTTAACACCTTTGCTCTAAGTAAATCTCTGAAAAATAGCTGGAGGCACATCATTTGCTCTGCATGATCAAGGCTCCATGAGATCTTAGCAGAGAAGAAAATAGTGTTTGCATATTAGTATTAAATAAACTTTTTGTAAATTTCAGTAATTGTATATTTTGTTGATCTTGTTCCAGGGTTTTGTGGATGGTGACCTCTCTAAAATCCAGTATGGAGGTGCAAATGTGTCTGGCTTTCAGATTGTAGATTTTGATGATCCTGTGGTGGCAAAGTTTGATCAGCGATGGGAGGCTTTGGAAGAAAAGGAGTATCCTGGAGCTGATATAAGGATTAGAGTAAGATTTGGACATCCAACAATCTTTTTTTTTGTTTAATTTAGTGGAGTTTTAGTTATTTCAGCAAAAGTTATATGCTATAAGAAATGGATTAAGATTGCCGGGAGATGGTCTAAGAATCAGGCCAGCAAAAATGTATTCTAATATCAAGTAATCTTTAGTATAATACATAAACAAGTATAATACATACAGCTTGAGTTAATCAAAGTGAGTTGTACATGACTTAGGTGTGCATTAAAATTAAAAGTCACACCTGTAGCACTTCTAGGGAATTCTAGAAGATTTCAGGCTAGACTGAGGCATATATGAAAATGATCAATGGGTTTGAGAGCTTCTTTGCCTTCTTTTTAGCTGGCAAATAAAATACTGCACCACATTCAACATAAAAAATGTCAGCTTGGAGGCTCGTTAGTTCATGCCATATGTAGTCTGTACTATGACAAGGGATGAAACCTTGTCATAGTTTCATCCCTTGAATTCTAACCTATGTTATAAAGATCTGGCTGATGCTTGATGAGTGGTCCCTTGCTATATCGTGGTTCACCATTTGCGGTCTCGCTGTTTCGCATATTTTTTTTTTGTGTTTGCAATTTTGCATGCTTTTTTTTAAATATCAGTCAATCTTGTGCCGTGTCTCCTGACAGTACAGAATGCGTTCAGCTTGTCAAATTTACATAAATCTTCAATCGCTGTCAGTGTGACTCTGAAGTGCTGTACTGTATGCTTGTAAGTTTTCTCCCCAACAAACACAACAATGTCGACGATACGTCGTCACCTGCAGGTGCCTTTTGCCTTTCAAACTGATCCAATCACCTGAAATTTCGTGTTAATTCTCTGAGATTCACAGTCAACATCAGACATTTTGACATAGGTTAGAATTCCTTAACAGACAGCTCCCTGGTTGGACACCTGGCCAGTTGGTCCCTTGCAGCATTGCCTTTATTGCAACTGTTAAATGAAGTAAAATGTCCCCAAACTATATTTTTTGCCATTATTTTTGTCCTTCAGTATACTTCAGCCCTCACCTATGATGCAGTCCATGTGATGACTGAGGCATTCCGATTCCTGCACAAGCAAAGAATAGATATAAGTCGTCGCGGCAACAGTGGGGACTGTCTAGCTAATCCAGCAGTACCCTGGGCGCAAGGGGTGGAAATTGAGCGTGCCCTCAAACAGGTAAAAAGGATTTGAATGTCTTTAGTTTGAATGCACAAAGAAGAAATCATAAAAGCTAGGTGTAAGAGTTTAGATCAGAGATGTTGTTGAAAAATCTTGCTGTCTTTTATTTGGTTACTTGTCAAAAGCTATTAAAATTTAATGTTTGAAAATATAATTGAAAATATAATCATTTGAAAATTGTTCTAGCAACACAATCAGTCATTTGTTTGAGTGGAAGTAGTGTGTGGTGAAGGTACCAGTGGAGATGACCAAAAGTAGGGTTGCCCTTTGTTAACTTATCCTACTATAGCCACCAGGTGTGCATGAGGTGTGGGTGTGCATGAGATCCAGAAAGTGCCTATTTTCATTTTAATTTTTGTAATTTAATTGACTGAATTTCATTCTTAAGCTGTGCCATTAATAATTCAAATAATGTGTATGCAGGTGCATGTAGATGGTTTAACAGGGAATATACAGTTTGACCAGTACGGGAAAAGGATCAACTATTCGGTGACAATCATGGAGCTTAGGAACAATGGACCTGTTAAGGTAACTAAAACATCAGGTTGCCATAATATGTATCATTAGAACACATTTTCTAGCTTGTATGTGCAAGATATTTGCATAACCTTACTTGTGTCTGTTCACAGATTGGGTATTGGAATGAGGTGGATAAGATGGTTCTGACAAAGTCAGACCTTTACCCAAATGACACAATGGGAATGGAAAATAAGACTGTCATCGTTACAACGATACTGGTAACCCATGAATAGAGTTACAATTGACCATGTCAGTCAATGTCAAACGTTTTCTGTCTTCTATTCTCTAACAGTGCAGTAGTAAAGATGATCCAAAATGTGAAAAAATAGCATGAAATTTTGAAGAGGCTGTCTGTCTCCTGATTCCAAACTGGGATCTTGTTCCACAGAAGAGGGGCATGAACACTGTAGGCTCTGCCTTGCATTCTACTTTTAAATACGCTAGGAACCACAAGTACATCAGCAGTCTGAGAATGAAGTGCTGTATTGGAATAGTATGGTACTATGAGGTCTTTAAGATAAAATGGGACCGGATTATTCAAGCCTTGTATGAAACAGACATTACAGATGTACACATGGAAATCTGCCGAAAGCATTCAGCAGTGTTGGGACTAACGCGTTATTAAGTAACACGTTACAGTAACTACGTTATTATTGTGGTAACAAGCACGGTAACTAGTTATTATGCCAAAATCAGGAACGCGTTACTCGTTACTGGGATTTAGATGGGCTCGTTATTCGTTACTTCGTGTGGTGGCTATCGCGGAGCTTCCACAGATTCAATAACATTAGCAAGTGGTGGAAGCCAGCAGGTGGATGAAGGAAAAGGGAGGCAAGAGGAGAGACCCGAAGCGGCCGCTGGTCCGAGAGTGTCAGGTGAACTGAACTTCAGGTAAGAAGTTAACCTGCAGTCCATCTGGGTCAGATATGAACCAAGTTTAGGTGGAGTTTATTTTCGTTATGCTGACTTTTTCGTACTGCGTGCTAGCTAGCATGACGGAGTTTCTATACAGCTGGGTGGGTGCTATGTTACTGATGTTGAACTTTATTTTGTTCATAAGGTTAATTATTAGAGTTGCCAACCGTCCTGTAAAAAACGGAATCGTCTGGTATTCAGAGAAAATATTACGCGTTTCGTATTGAGGTGAAAAGGAACAGTTTGTCCCGGACTTCAGCTACAATGAAAAAGACACAAAGCTGGAGTTATTCTGTGTTTACGCTGCACAGCTGCCTCTTCTTCTCTCATTCACCCTCCCTCTCCTGTTTCTACTTCAATCATGAAACTGATCAATGATCAGCTGATCGGCTTTTCTCTCTTGTTTGTTTATCGCCCACTTTGCGCCAGAAAGAGGAAACCAGCGGATGTCGCGCTAAACAACAGCAGCACGTTTAAGCTTGATCAGCTGTTGTTAGAATTTATTTAATATTAATTTCTAGTATCAGCTGATGTTTGCTGGAGCCACAGCTGTAAAGCTGCTGGTCATGATATCGGTTTGGATATCTGGTGAGAGGGAAACATGAAGATGAAACCAGGAGATGTCCTTACTGAATAT
>NW_024582818.1:96949-98618 GCF_018398535.1 Haplochromis burtoni
TTTTTCCTTTCTATTGGTAGGTGGCACAGTGCACTTGTGGCAAGTAAGCAAGCTAGAAGACTGGCAATCTTGCTGGGTATCCAGTTACGGAAGCAACACATTAACAAGAGAATTCTGAGTAAAACCAAAGTTACTTTCCCTAGTAACTAGTTACTCTGAAAGTAACGAGTAACTTGAAGTAACTAAGTTACTTTTGATAGAAGTAACTAGTAATGTAACTAAGTTACTAATTTAAAGTAACTTACCCAACACTGGCATTCAGTAGTTGCTTTTCTTACAATACAATTTTGGAGGTTGCTTAAAATCCACTTTGAGGGCACATTTGCATCTGACTGTAGCTAGTACAGGATCTAGTCAGCCCCAGCAGACCTGAGGGCAAAAGGAGGTCTGCCAAGAGCAGGGATGTCAAGCTCATTCATACATAAAGCTGACTTTGATCTTATGTGGGCCAGACCAGCAAAACTCCAATATCTGTCAACATGAAGAAGTATAACTACACGTTTAATCTCTGAGATAAGGTAATATAAGACAAAGAAGGAGGGAATAAATTCTCTGCATTGAATGTATCCTTGGGTGATATTAGCAAGCCTGGGTAACATTTCTTATGTGTTTCCCAAAGATGAAATTAGAATCAAAAATCACCCTCCGGTTTCTGACGGGTGATTTGACACCTGGATGCAGCATCTCTGAACCAGTAACCAGTAATTTTTGCTTTATCTGACTTTAATTTCATGAATTTTCATGAATTTTGCACGATTTTTTCTATCTGTTGGGCATTTTTTAAGGTTGGAAGGGTCACTTGCATCAGTGGATTTTACAAGTTGCCCCTAAACAGAAGTCTGGACAGACCCTCTGTTCAAAGAGTCTGAGTCTCTGAGTATTACCACAATAGGTTAACAGAAACAGATTTAAGCCAGTGGTGGGGAATTCACCCAGCCCTCACTACCTCACAGTCTGCTAGATAATGCATTGTTAGGATTTACAATTAGCAACCCTGAGTAAGGTACCATCAACAGCCACATTCATTAATGGTAACTCCCCCCTAATGATCTATGGCACTTGGAAATTTTCTAGGATATAGTGGCCTGGAAAATAGGTCTCTTAATTTTTTTTCCACTTGATTTTTAATTCATTTTTAGGAACAGGAACATTAACATTTACACAGACACAACAAGAGGGGAAAAATGAAAAGTAAACAACTAAATGAAAGAAAAAAAATATGGGGGGGAGGGGAATTCATCCAGGGCTATGTGAAGTTACTAAAATGTAATTTTTCCACTTGGAGATACACAGTGCATCTTGCTCGTATATATACACACCTACACCCACGTCTATGTACACACACACACATTTTCAAGTGCCTACATACATATCTACATGTGCATACATGCATACTCATGTATGTATACCCTTTTACATATTTTTGTGCATGTCTACACAAGTGTCTATTCAGCAGACTCCCGTGTGTGTGTCCCACTCCGACGTCCATGCTCGTTCTCTCCGCTGTCGTGTTTCTGCACACCCTGTGCGTGCTGTCCTTCTTGTTCCACGTTCCTCCTGCAGAAAAACAACAGAAGCAGACATCAAACACTGACCCCCGTGGGCATACACGATCAGCACTACCGTACACTGACACACACTGACTTGGCGTTTAACTCAATGATCCAGC
>NW_024582818.1:100091-111611 GCF_018398535.1 Haplochromis burtoni
GGGACGGTTGGCAACTCTAATAATTAACCTTATAAACAAAATAAGATAAAACAAGTTCAACATCATTAACATCATAGCACCCGCCCAGCTGTATAGGAATTCCGTCATGCTAGCTAGCACGCAGTACGAGTTATTGTAACTGACTGTAAAAAGTCAGCATAATGAAAATAAACTCCACCTAAACTTGGTTTATATCTGACCCAGATAGACTGCAGCTCATAACTTCTTACCTGAAGTTCAGTTCACCGCCTCGGGTCTCTGCTCCTCCTGCCTTTCCGTCATCCACCTGCCAGCGTGTTGCATCTGCTGGCCTCCACCACTTGCTAATGTTACTGAATCTGTGGAAGCTCCGCAATAACCACCACCAAACAACTGAGTTATTTTTACACATCTCCCAGCATCTGGCCAATCCACCACCTTTCAGTGTTTATACCGTTACAGGAAAAAAACGAAAAAAACAAACAAAAAAACATCGGCCCATAAAAACGAAAAATCACCATCAGCCCACCGGAAATGCCCGGTATGCCCGATGGCCAGTCCAGCTATGGCTACACCCGCAGAAACACACATATACACACACACCCTGCCTACACATACAACATGTGGAACATAGACATGACAGCATCGTGCAGAAGACACACACATCAAATAAAAGAAATAATAGTCCACACTGCTCACAGACCCTGAGTCCCCAGAGCCGGGTCCGTGACAGATCTCTTAATTCTTAAAGGGAGAATATTCTATAACAACCTCACAAAAGAGGGAAGTTCTCCCTCTTGTCTTTCTCCCCTCCCCTCATTCTCTATAGCAAAAGTTATTTTATTACAATTGTCATGTTTATTCAACACTATACTTCAGTTTGCATAATACCAACATGATTTCTTATCATGTTAAAAAGAAATATGTGGTTTCCCTCTATCATTCTATGTATTTTTCATTTCTGATTACTTCTTTTTGTCCAAAAATCTGTTTTTCTTGTCTTCTCTTTTTAACACCTGTTAAGATCTGCAGTCACATTACATTTAAAACGACTTTTTCTGGTTGTTCATGATTTAAAAAAAACCTTTCTATTTCTCTGTCTTTCTGCCTACTCTACTCACACCCAGACAATTGTTTAGTCTAACTCCTTACACACACACACACAGAGCTCAAGGTCACATCTGCACAGAAAACAAATTCTTAACATTAGAATTATTTCATTGTAATGATTATGTTCTTATTCACCTTAAATTAAATTATTCAGCTTGTTAATTCTTGATTATGTTTTGATCAGGTTTCTGATTTGATTGCAGCAGGAATAACTGCCCATTGAAAGTGCATACATAAAACTCTGTCGCTCTGTGTTACATTATAACACCCACAAAGGCTGGAGTTGCTAAATTAATTTACTTAATTTCTGGTTGGAGCTGAGCTGAGGGATCTCAGTCTTCTTGATACAGTCGAATGAAATGTTGTATCTCTGTATATTGTGACCAAATGGTACCATAAATAATTGAAAAAAGGATAGGTCCCCTGGGGGACTCCACAGTTCAGTCCAGACTACACAGACCTGCGGTCACCAATGGAAACAAAAAACTTACAGTTTGTCTAAACCACCACAGAGATGTCCCAGACACCGTCCCAGTGCTGCAGCCAGAATTTGATGTCCTGTTGTATGAAATGCTGAACTTATGTGAGGTAGTGCAAGAATAGAACATTCACCATACAAGCAGTTTTTAAGATGTAATTTGTAACCTAATACACAGTCATAGTATTGTGATGCTGACTGAATTTTTTTCAAGGATGTTGTTTTTAAGAAGCTGAAGACAATCTTCTCTAAGAGTTTTGATGTAAAATGTTACTTTGAGATTGGTCTGTACATTTTTTACACAGCATCAAGATTTTGCATGATCTCACAACAACAAAGTGAGATCTAATTTAAGAGATGGTCCACTGTGTTACAAACAGTGCCATGGGTTTAGATCCAGGGTTTTGAGTTTTGGAGATGTTTAGGGGATTCTAGTTAGCATTTTTAATAATCTTGCATTTTATTTCAGTATTCTGTATTATTTGGTGTTCTTTTCATCTACTAATTGGAAGACTGTTGGTTGATTCCTGGCTGCTGCATGCCAAACATCCTTGGGCAAGATACTACTCTAAGCACTCATTCACTCATTTACACAAGCACCTATTTTATGCCTTTAAGTGCTTTCTATCTATACTCACACACATTCATACTCCGGTCTACTGTATTGTTAACATTTCAATGTGTTTGTGTATATAGGAAGCACCGTATGTGATGCTAAAGAAGAATGCTGAATTGTTTCAAGACAATGACCGTTATGAAGGTACGTTACATCAGGTACTATATGTCTATATGATACTCATAAAAAAATGTTTGAAAAGTTATTTACAGCACAGTAAAACGTTTTATTTGTTATTTAAACCAAAAAATCTAGACCAAAATTGTCATATCAGTATTCTGTATTGAGACTGACTGAAACTGGACGTTCAGTACAGAATCCCAAAAGGTTGATTCTGTCCATGTGGACGTAGTGTTTTCAGTGGGAGAAAGTGTCACTTGGATGAGTGATGAAGCATTTATCTAAATGACAACACTATGTGCAGATGAACAAAATTAACCTTTGGGATTTCCTTGCCTGGATGATGGCGCATGCATTAAGACGTAAAGTAAAGTAGAGCCAAGTCCAAGATGGCGCCGGAGTGCATGGCTCGCCGTCCACGGCTGTCGGATCCACTTTTGCTCTGCGTGTTTATATTGTTTTTGTCACTTTTATTGAACAACGCTGACTCTCTACTGATCTACGATCGTGAAACTCTCTTAAATATTCGACTTGCCACAGAGAAACTGGTAAGGACTAGCGCTGATGGACAGGACTTTTTCCCACCTCCGCTACTCTCTGGAGTACCGGCTCACCTAGGCTACACCCCTACCCCATCTCATAAGAAGCGCTTTAAACGTCGGAGAAAACGCAGCGGGCTGTTAGTGAAATTGAAATCATATTTAGGTTTTTCATCTGGCAGAGACAGAACAGTTTCCCAATGCACTCTGGCGGAAATCCGACCTTTGCACTGGCGTTTCGTCCCCCGTTGCTTCTTGGAACCTATTGCCACCTAGCTAGTACCTGTTGTCGGCTCGGCTGAGGAGATCCTGCGTCCCCGCCTTCTCTTACCTCGTCTTCGCTGCGGTGGAGTAAATCCGCAGAATCCAGTGAAACAGGTTTCTTGGATGGCTGTCACCGCAATGATGGACCCTACCCGGATTGCTCTGGGTAACGCTAGGTTGTTAGCAAATAAAACGTTCATATTGAAGGATTTCTTCACTTCTCATAATCTGGATTTCCTCTGTGTGACAGAAACCTGGCTAAGTGACGGTGAGTTAAGCGCCAGACTGTTCCTATTTTAACTCACCGAGGACTACGGCCGAGGTTGAGGAGTGGCAACAGTTTACAAAAACATTTTGATTTCTCGCCTAGAACATGATGTTAGAATTAGAGGCACTACCTTGGAGTGGTTCAAGTCATACCTGTCTGACAGAAGTTTCTCTGTCTCACTTGGTAAATTTTATTCATCTTCCGCCCCCCTCCCATGTGGTGTACCCCAAGGATCCATCCTTGGGCCCCTTCTTTTTAGCATGTATTTACTTCCTCTTGGCCATATTATTAAAAAAACATAAAATTCCGTTTCATTTTTATGCAGACGACTGTCAAATTTATTTACCCCTGAAACACAATGACCCTAACCCCCTCAGGCCTATTTTAGAATGTCTTAAAGATATCAGAGCATGGCTGGCTCTGAATTTTTTTTTAATTTTAATGAAAAGAAGACAGAGGTCATTATATTTGGGCCGAGTGGCCCTGGTGTGCCTCCATCTGACTTGGGTCCTCTCACTTCCTGTGTGAAACCAATTGTTTCCAACCTTGGAGTAAAAATTGACACAGCTCTTAAAATGGACAAACAAATAAATACAGTGGTGAGAAATAGCTTTTTTCAGTTGAGGCAGCTTTCTAAAGTCAAACCTTTTATTTCTTTTTATGACTTCGAGAGAGTTTTACACGCATTTGTGCCCACTCGCCTTGATTATTGTAATGCGCTTTATATTGGTATTGATCAGGCTTCACAATCACGCTTGCAAATGGTCCAGAATGCTGCTGCTCACCTGCTGACAAGGACACGCAAACGTGAGCACATTACCCCTGTTTTTGCCTCCTTACACTGGTTGCCTGCCCATTTTAGAATTCATTTCAAAATTTTGTTTGCTTTTAAAGTTTTAAATGGCCTGGCTCCTTCTTACCTGTCAGACCTTCTACATCGATACACTCCACGAATGTCTTTCAGGTCAACTGACCAGTCACTCCTTGCTGTCCCCATGTCGAGACTGCTTTTGCTGTTGTGGCCCCCAAAATATGGAATAAACTGCCCTTCCATATTAGGTTGGCCCCAACACTCGAAATGTTTGAATCACTTTTAAAAACTCACATTTTTTCAAAGGCTTTTTAGGAGTAGTAACAGAGTCAGTTTGTAGTCAGCTGTTGCTCTTAATCTTTTTTTATTTTGTTAGTTTTATTCATTGTATATTTTATTGTCTATTTTACTCATGTTTTAATATTTAATATATATACTCATTTATTTTATCATTTTCATTTATGTATTTATTTTACTGTTATTTATATTTATTTCTTTGTCTGCTTAGTGTATGGTTTTTAATGTTTATCTGTTTTATTTTTGGAAAGCACTCTGGTCAACTTTGTTGTTTTAAAATGCTATATAAATAAAGTTGGATTGGATTTATAGATTACATACAAATGCTACTGCCACCATTTAAAGTAGCACCATGTGAGTGGCAACCAGTGTGTATAGCATTCTGCATATAAAACCTTTCATTATTCATTCCTCTACTTGAAGTATTAATGAAAATAATTTGTTGTTTGAAGTATGTGCCATGAAGATAGCTCTATGATACCACAATAGCATATGTTTTTCCTTACTTTTAAAACTTTTTCAAGACACATAAGGTGCCGTTAATTTAGAGTAAATTTGATATTAAGATATGTGATATTCAATTACACACTACTCTTGTATCTCATATAAGCGACTTTGTTGTTTGGCTGTTTGTACTGATGCAAGGTTACTGTGTCGACCTGGCTGCGGAGATTGCAAAGCACTGTGGGATACGCTACCAGCTGAGGATTGTGGGAGATGGCAAATATGGAGCAAGAGATGCTGAAACCAAAATCTGGAATGGTATGGTTGGAGAGCTGGTATATGGGGTAAGACTTTACACAGGCACAATAAACAGCAGAATGTTTTATTTAACTTGAGCATGAGACAAATTAAATATTGGTGGTAGTGCAAAACAAAAATGGTGTGTGAAAACCATGTTCAAAGCAAAGTTTATAAATATTACTTAAGACATGGAATAGAAATTGTTAAGTACTAGATTTTATCTCTGCTGAACCTCTCTCTTAGAATTGCATAAGCACATTTAACCAAATGCCTGGAAATTTGTGGACATCAACCAACTGCAGCTGCATTTTTCTTTATGGTGGTTTTACCTGCACGTCCTGCAGTGTGAATGACACTTTAAACTTGAAATTTTCTTTACTTTTAATTAGATTAAATTGGTATTGATAGTAATTAATAACATTCATTAAAGATCTGAGTAACTGACCAAACACTCCGATCATTTAAGTTAGAGGAGGCAGTCTGAAAAATCTGGAAAATTAAGCTTTATGTAGCACCAGTTCAGAAAATTCCCTCAAATAAGATTAGCTGATTGTTGGGGTTTCATCTCTAACACTGTGTAATTTAGTGAGTTACAACGTATTTTTCGACAAATCCATTACATGAGATTCTTGGATGAGACTCAAATAACCATTTAATACCATCCAATCCCCCATTTTATAGATAAAATGGAGAGGATGGGGTGGATTCCAGCTTCATCGCCCAGATTTATTGTTTTGTTCCTGTTCACACTATATTCTTATCTTTTGTAACAAGAACCCAGACCAACAGACAGTTTTGCCAGCACATGACACTTCTTATTTGTGAAAAAACAGTGGAGGGAGGCTTTTCAACCCCACTCTCTCCAGCTTAGTAATTCCCTACTCTCCCCTCCATTCAAAGTAGGCTATTGGGTCATGAAGGTGTCCCGAATTCTTTGATGTTGGGTTGAGAACAAACAACCAATACTCAGAGCAGGTCTAGTCAATCCTCAATTATTTATTTAGCTTGCATGCAAGGGAGATGTACACAATACCACCTTCCGTGTAGTTCTCAAAGAGGAAGCACTTTGATACACAGTTTTATATGTCAGGGTTCACGCCCCTTCGTGCGTAAGCAGATAACATAACATGCAGCAGTTACAGTTAGTGACAGCTAGACACGATTCCTTTTTTGGTGATCTTCTACAATTACTCAGAAATCTATCTTAACTGCCTTTCACCCCCACCTGTTTCCTGTTGTTCTCGTTATGAGTCTTATAATAGTAAATGACACATCCTGAGTCCATCCTGTTCTCACTGTCGCTGTGCAAGCACGTATGCAATTACAATCAAAGCACTTCTGGTGATACCCTATGATCTAGCACATTTTATTAGCAGCTGGGTTAATATGGCCTTTGCTGAAATACTGCTTCATGATATATTTTCAACAATTCCCCCTTTTGACCTTCGAAAGAAGGTCACCATACTTCTGATGCTGCTACTCCCCTAGGCACCCCTATTGCATCCATATATGTTAAAAACCCCACAAATAAGTCAAACAAGTAAGTGTACGTCCAGAACAGCACCTTGCATCTACACTGGGCTGTGAGCTGCCTTGCCCTGTTTCCTGAGACCCTTACCCCCTTTTTACCCAGCATAATAGTACAAACCCGCTCTTGCCCACGGGCCAATTTATGTCATGTTTACCCCTGGAGGCATTCCCTTGGGCTGGATACACCACCAGTCCGCTGGGATCTCTCCTACGTACATACTTCTGACTTCCCTTGCTGCTCACTGTAAAATCAAAACAGGTATAGTTAGCGTTTCTTCGGGTAAAAGGTCCCGGAGTAGTTTTATTATCAATTGGTGGAATTGCACTTCTGGTTATTATAAGCACACAACTAAATCCCCGCGTGTCATTTGAATAGACAGGGCCAGGTTCGGTGAACAGGTGTGGGCGGGTGGCTACGCACGCCACACAGTCTGACACCTTTTGTTCCTTTATATTTTGAATTAGCCAATCTAACCCCAGGTTGATATTTCTATACCCAGTATCTGTCAGTTCTCTTAGTTGTCGCGCTTTCCCTCTCTGGACAGTCTGTCCCCCTTTAACGGCTGGACCAAATGTGGGATGACCACTGTGTTCGGGCAATTAACATAACATAAAAATCACACAAACTATTAGTAAAGCTAATACTCTCAGACCTCCCATTACTTTTCAGCTTCCACCTTTGTGCTCAAACTAGAAACTCTGTCTAAAGGGCTTTTGACCTTCTTTACATTTAAACAACTAATCTTCTGGGACGGGCAATTCTCTGTGCTCTTCTCCTCTTCTTACTTTAACCTCATGGATGGACCACCATGCACCATGAGGTCTTTTTCCACAGACCGGGGGATTATTCTGCCCCCTTTTTGAGGTCTGGGTGTTTCTCTGACTCAGCCAAGTCAGGGCTTCTGGCCTTCTTAGTCTGGTCCTTCTGGATTTCCGCCAACCCCTTCGTGGTTATTGCTGTGGTTCTGGAATCCTCTCAAGGTGACCAGTAGGAGCCAGAACGGCATGACCCTTGACTTCAATCACTGACTGGGCCATCTGCTATGCCTGGAATGATGTGTGCTTCTCGCTGGTTCTCTAGGAAAAAATCTGGAGCTCTAGGAACTTATGGTCCATTATAATCTTAAATTTTACCTGTACTTGAATTGTTAATCACACAAATCACCATAAAGTCATAGGAAAAAAAATCATAGAAACTATTGTTTCAGGCATGTGGCCCCTGGTGCATGCCTCTAAAGTCTTCTTTGTGCATGTTCCAGTATTCTACAGGTACTTCCTCCTTCAGTCCAGAGATATGGATGTAAAGTTAGGTGAACATCCTTACAGTGTGTAGAATTAAACACTATATGATTGTATAGTTAAATGTGGCTTGTAGGCTAGAATCACTTATGTGATCACAACGACTGCCAAAGCGCTGTAGTAGCAGCAGCTCTTCCAAGTCCATGAAGCAATCACATTGTCCCTGTCACTGTGTCTCTACTTTCCAACAGAAAGCAGATATAGCTATTGCTCCCCTGACAATCACTCTTGTCCGTGAAGAGGTGATAGATTTCTCCAAACCCTTCATGTCTTTGGGAATCTCCATCATGATTAAAAAGCCACAAAAATCCAAACCAGGTGTTTTCTCCTTTCTGGACCCACTGGCCTATGAAATCTGGATGTGCATTGTCTTTGCCTACATAGGAGTTAGTGTTGTTCTCTTTCTGGTAAGTAAGCCTGCTATTATGAATTTGCATGCTTTGTTGAAATCCTCTTTTAGGTGCTATCCTGTTTTCATAAGTATCAGTGCCTAATATGGTTATGTTAAAAGAAGGCATAAATACTATGTTTGAAATAAGTGACATAAAACCTACTGACACTTATTGAGACTAATGTATTATGTCTCAAAAAGTGTAGTTCAAGTTTGAAGCCCAACCTTCCTTGCCTCAACATTAGGGTTAATTTAATAGAAAACTAGAAACTTGCTTCGATTCAGAAAGATTTTATATTTATGATCAATTGATTACATGTAATCTGATTTAACAACGAGGAGGTACACTACAGAGGAGCAGTTTAGTTAAAAATGTGTAATTTCTTAAAGAGCAATTGTGTCTTTTTATGGCAGTATAGTTAGACAGAAGCTCCTCTTCACAGCCTAGGCACCTACTTTCTGGCTGGGCTCTTTGAAACAGTGGAAAAAATGAAATGCCTTGTTTTTTGCAAACTTTTAGAAAACCCTGTTATAACAATCTATGTAATTTGTGTATTTCTGTTGACATTCTAATGCTTTGCTGCTGTAGGTATCCAGGTTCAGCCCTTATGAATGGACGCTTGAGGAGCCAGAAGATGGAGCCTTGCCATTAACCACTGAATCCACCAATGAGTTTGGGATCTTTAATTCTCTTTGGTTTTCTTTGGGTGCTTTCATGCGACAGGGTTGTGACATCTCACCAAGGTTGGTATGCCCTTGACATTTCATAGTCATATACGGTATTAGCTCCCGATGTTGTAATCAGTATATTATATTAATATACATTCACTGCCTCATTAATCAGGAACTGAATATTAATACTAATTAAGGGCTGTAAAACAGGCACAGTTCTTATCATAGACTGAATGAGATGAGATAAAAGTGCATTAGAAACTCTGTTCATGCTACAATTGTTCTGTTCTACTTCAACCCTAATATTTTTACACTGACTTGGTATAGCATCATGTTTGTAATGTTAACTATGGCCATGAAGAGATGTATGTGGTCATTGTTAAACTGTCCAGTTTGGGTGAGGCTGTTGCCACTATGGCATTGCTGCTGTAGCTAGCTGTGTTGGGCAAGTCACTGTAGCCTGTCAGCTGAAAATATTTTCTTTATCCACAATGACTTATATATACCAGTCAAAAGTTTGTACACACCTTATCATTTAATGTTGTTTCTCTGTTTTTACTACTTCATACATTGTAGATACATACTGAAGACATCAAATATATGGAGCAAAATATATGGAATTATGTAGCAATATTTTGGATTCCTGAAAGTAGCCACACTTTGCTTTGTTCACAGTGCTGAAAACTTTTGGCCTTTTCTCAATGAGCTTCATGATGTAGCCACCTGAAATGGTTTCACCTCACAGGTGTGCCTGTCAGGGTTCAGTGGTGGAATTCCTTGCCTTCTTAATGGAGTTGGGACCATCAGTTGTGTTGAGCAGATGTCAGGTTGGTACACAGCTGACAGCTCTATTTGACAGCTATTCAAATTCATATTATGGCAAGAACCAATCAGCTAAGTAGAAATGACAGCTAAGAGAATTATCAGTCCATCATTACTTTTAGAACTTTTAGAACCAAGAAGGAGACCTGACCTAAAACCCAAAGGAGATGGTTCCGGATGGAATGGACCGCAGAGTAAAGGTAAACAGGCCAACAAGTGCTCAGCATCTCTGGAAACTCCTTCAAGATGCTTGGAAAACCATTTCAAGTGACGACCTCATGAAACTCATCAAGAGAATGCCAACAGTGTGTAAAGCAGTAATCAAAGCAAAGGCTGTTACGAAGAATCTTAAATATGAAACATGGTTTGAGTTATTTCACACTTTTTATTACACAATTCCATGTGTGTTCATTTACAGTTTTGATGCCTTCAGTAAGAATCTACAATGTGTCAAATCATAACAACAAGTGCCTCAAGATGTAATTGAATGAATTTGTCATGAGTCCTAGAACAGTTTAATTTGATTCATGTGTTTATGTGGGCAGGTCTCTTTCAGGACGTATAGTTGGTGGGGTGTGGTGGTTTTTCACTCTGATCATTATCTCATCATACACTGCTAACCTGGCTGCCTTCCTCACGGTGGAGAGGATGGTGTCTCCCATTGAGAGTGCTGAAGACTTGGCTAAGCAGACGGAGATAGCATATGGAACACTGGACTCTGGATCCACCAAGGAGTTTTTCAGGGTAAGGACTTTTAGTATCAGCTGGACAATAGGAAGAGCCTGCTTCAGCACTTCCACGCACCTAGAGTGTTTATGAAATTTATTTTTTCAAATGGGAATCCTTAGATGACAAAATATGATGATTGTAGTCTCGCAACTTAATCCAAAATTTCCGATAGATCTTTCCTTGGAGTTCAACTGAATCATGTCCTGAAACCTGTCTTCTTTATAAGCTGAAAGATATATTTGTCCCCCAAAAAAAATTTTGTCATCCAAAAGAAAACTTGAATTCAAGTCAGCATGGTTTCAGGCCCTTTGTATGTTAATTTTTTGTATGTCACATTCATTTAACTTAGTTTCACATAGTGGTTCAACGGCACACAACTGAGCTAGATGTGGGATGAAGTGAGCAGCTTTAGAGAATCTATCAACAACGGTGAGAATGACGCTCTTTCCAGAGGAGCTGGGGAGACCAGTAACAAAATCAAGGGAGATGTGAGACCAAGGCCGGTGAGGTGTTGTGAGCGAGTGGAGCTGACCTAGGGGGTGCTTAGTGGATGGCTTGTTGTGAGCGCAAACGGCACAGGCTGACACATATTCCTTTACGTCCTTTATTAGAAATTTCCATCAGAAATGTCGTCTAAGGAGTTGTATTGTTCTACTCACGCCAGGGTGGCACGAAAATCGTGCAGTGTGAATCCAATGAATGACCGCCCCATGGGCGGTAGCGGGGACGAAGCGCCGCCCAGGTGGCCCGGTACCTGGGTTGGGGTCCCCTGCGAGGGCCTGGCAGATAGTCTCCTCAATGTCCCAGATGAGAGCGCCTAAAACGCAGGCAGGGGGCAGGACAGTGGCGGG